>NC_138896.1:23693134-23892587 GCF_965194825.1 Balaenoptera physalus
TAAGAAGCAGGAAAAAAAATCTAGTCTATAAAGAATCTATAATGAAGGTAATATGGAAGCTATAGCATTAGGGCACCAAACATGCTACTCTTCACCCTTTCCTAGATTGTTCTCTCTGCTTTCTACATGTCAGTGGATGAAGCCAGCTGGTCAACGTGCAGTCTAGTGCCAGAGTGGACAACCAAAGTGCAGCTGTGGCTTTTTCTAGCCATTTTCACCTCTTGCTGCACTGAGTGGCTGGTGGACAGCTTCCACTCCAGGACTTCAGATCTGTCTGTTGGTTCCTGTGCATTCAGCAGCCAAACGCCTCATAGCTCTCTGCTGAGCGTCCTCCCAAATTTAGTTTGAAGAAAAATAATAGAATAAAAATTGTCTTTCAGCATCCCACAACCACAGGATGTCTGAAATGCTATTCAGAAGTTAGAGTAGAAATATACTGTGGTAGGCAGAATTCTAAGATGGCCACAAGATTCCACACCCTGGTGTACGTGCCCTGTAAACTCCCTTTCCCTTGAGTGTAAGTAAGATTTGTAACTATGGTATCTGTGGATCTGTGGTAACTATGATATCTAAGTAGGATTTGTAACTGTGGTAGTGATATGGTATTAGTGCCATAATTATGGGACTGTATATGGCAGAAGTGATTTTGCAGATGTAAATAAGTTTCCTAATCAGTTGCCTTTGAGTTCATCAAAAAGGGACTATCCTGGGTGAGCCTGACCTAATCAAGTAATCCTTGAAAAGAGGTCAGAGAGATATGAAACATAAGAGATGTTTTCCTGCTGGCATCGAAGGAGAAAACTGCCATGTTGTAGAGAGGGCAAAGAACTAAAAAACAACTTCTAGGAACTGAGAGAGGTCCCTGTCCAACAGCTAACAAGAAAATAGGGACCTCAGTCATACAATCACAAGGAAATGAATTCTGTGAACAACCAGTGTTTGCAAAAGCAGACCCAATGCTTCAGATGAGATCATAGCCCCAGTCTGCACTTTGATTTAAGCCTGAGTGGAGGATTCAGAAAACCCACAGCCAGACTCTCCATCCATGGACACGTTAAAATATTCAGTTTGTGTTTTTCTAAGTCCCTCAGTAAAATATTAAATTTGTGCTTTTCTAAGTCCCTCAGTTTGTGATAATTTGCTATGCAGCAGTGGAAAACTACTACACTAATGCCACAGTGCAGAGAGGTGCCATCCTCAGTTATCAAACTAGCAGGTCATGCTGGACTAGCTTGTTCTTATGCCCCTTTAAAAAAGTTTTAAGCTTTTCATGGCTCTCTATATAAGTTTAACATAGTATGCCATCAATTTTATATAAAAGTTAATCTTTTTAACTCTTTGAGGCCACTTTGTGTTGTTTAATGAGTTACATTTCCATTGTGCTGATGATCATTTTTCTTTTCAGTGTGGTCCTACTAAACATAAGTCTTATGTGTGTGCTTCACATAAAACATAAGCTTAATTAGTATGCAACATTTGATTCTCGCATGATGTAAATATCATGGCTAGTATAGTTGAAATATTCCTGTTGAAAAGCAAGTTCATTAAAAAATGATTAAGTTAGAGTTGTTAGTAATTAAACTACAACATATAAGTAGCATGAATAATTGTCTAAAAATCTGTAGAAATTGCCCTGGGCTTAATGATCACATAAATAATCCTGTTTCAATTATTTGAGTTTTACATGATTTCATAATAAATGAATTATGCATCAGAAAAAAAAAAAGAATGAATGTATTCTTACAGTAAGCTGCCTAGTACTCTCTGTCTTTCCTCAGTGCTGGTTCTTTCCTCTTGTCTTCCCCTGGAAAGCACTACAGAGGGGTTTACTTCACATAAAATGAAGCAAGAGAATTGGCTGCACTGTTTGCCCAGGAACTCCCTTCTGAGCTCTAGAACAATCCCCAGTCCCAGAAAAGAAACTGGAACACACGCAAGATATTGCTGGATCTCTGGTTTAGGAACCATTTAGCTCCTGAGGTGGAATACTCTTGCCCAGTATCCGGGGTGTCAACCTCCTAGTAGTAAGATTCCTAGAAGGGGAAGGCTGACTGCCAGTCAGAATGTTGCTTGGTGACCAAGAAATCAAAGTCACGACAGGTGGGTACTTTGGGAACATTGCATCCAGGTCACAATAAATCCCAGTCCTGGAATAAACATGGTATTTGTTTATTCCAGCCTTGTTTTAAACATGATCTAAAATAGCTTAAACAATAAAGAATTACAACCAGGGGAAATGAAGAGTTAGAAAAATCAGATAAAACCAAGAGTAAGGTTAATATAAACATCATGCCAGCAGGAATACCACAGATTTGGAACTGAGCTCTCTAGCAGCCAGTTCAAAGAGGGAAACACAGTCATTTCATGGCACCCAATGTCCGTAAAGTAAAAAGAGACCAGAATCTCAGGAGATGCACAGCTATTCATTTTCCTGAGATGAGGAGGTCTCGGTGGAAGTGGTGGGATAAAGTGAACAGTACCTCAACCACATCCTTATCATGAATACAAGTTTCATAGGGTCTATTCGTTTCTTCCAGTGTCCCTGTGACAGCTGGTGGTACCATGTTCAGGCAGAATCACTCAGAGCAATGTAATCCATGTGCCTGTGCTGTTGGTCCAGCTTAATCCAGGGAGAGATTCTAGTGTAATCATGAAATGGGTGGCACACATATTCTTCATCAAATTGACATAAGAAGTCCTCTCCAGCCATCTTTTGATATATAAAACATGAATGTGAGTTCAGTGTTATTATACACTTGACATCACAGCCATTTGGTGCTGCTGATTAACAGTAGGTTACAACAGGGACTTCCCTGGTGGCGCAGTGGATAAGACTCTGTGCTCCCAGTGCAGGGGGCCTGGGGTTCGATCCCTGGTCAGGGAACTAGATCCCACATGCATGCCGCAACTAAGAGTTTGCATGCCACAACTAAGGAGCTCACATGCTGCAACTAAGACCTGGCGCAACCAAAAAAAGAAAAAAACAGTAAGTTAAAACAGAAAGAATATTCATGGCCAGAACAAGCCTGTCTCCCTACAGGGAGCAATTAAACAGCTCACAGTTCTTGTCCCCTGTATCTCCCTTTCCTGGATCCCATGAAGGCCACCCCTTTCTGCAGCCACATTTTTTCTTCAGATGGAGCCCAGTACCATAAATTTGATTTTTTCTTTCTGAGTTATAATCTCCAACCAGGCATGCTTCCTTTGATTGCACTTGATTATTCCCAAGTTTCCTTAACACATCTGCAATTCTTTCCCCAGATGGTGCCTCTCATTTACTGTGAAAATTCACCACAACTTTCACTCATGTGTGATGAACTTCCATCTAACTTCCCAGGAGGACCTTTACTAGCTGTGTGACTTTAGGCAAGTTACTAAACCTCTCTGAGCCCTATTTTCATCATTTATATTGTTGATAATGCCTACCTTGGATGGTTGTTTGGAATTAGAGAAAATTGTAATAATAGTAACAGCAGCAAAAGTTTATTAAGTTCTTATTGTGGCAGATACTATGGTCAGCATTTAACATGCAATTATTTGCTTGAGTCATCTCAGCAATTCTATCACATGGGATCTCTGACTATCCCTGTTTTACAGATTAGGAAACAGGTTTGGAGAGTTTAGTGCCTGGCGCATTAGTTACAGTAGTTACAACCATAATTATTCAATGTCATGAGAAAGGCACAGGGCAGAGGAGTTCTCACTGAAAAGACTTCTTGAACAAGGAGTCATTTGCAGATGGGTTGGTTGGTTTGTTGGTTTGGTTTCTTTGTTTTCATTGTAAACCTAGTATTGTATGTATATGCTCCTTGAAAAAGTTCAAACAGTGCCTATGGTTACAAAGTAAAAAGCTGAGAAGCTTCCACCACCAGGGAGTAACTGCTGAATAACATCCTGAAGGAAATTTCTCCATGAATATACCGTCTAAAAAAGAGATCAAGCTGTACGTCTCTATTATTTTTTTTTTCCTGGGTATCATTTTTTTTTCTTTCCTGCTTTTCACTGAGGAGGGGGGTGGGTGAGAGGAGCAAGGGTGCAGGGTGGCCAAGGGCTTGAGGGCTGGCTGCTGGGCCAGGTGCTGGGCAGGGGCCAGGTACTTGCTTGCTTACATGCATTCACTGGTTCTAAAGCCACTCTCTGAGTTCCTCCAGTAGTGTCTGCCCTGGCCTAGAGCAGGGCCCAGGGATGAGGGTGAGGAACAGAGGAAGCCAGAATCCAGCGGGGCAGTTGGCCACGTGGTAATGACCTTCAGTGCAAGTTCCAGGCTCTGCAACCAGTTGATACTTGAGCAGGGGAGTGGCCTGACTAGAGCTGACTTTTTAAAAAATTGTATTAAAATACACATAACATAAAATTCACCATCTTGACCATTTTTAAGTGTACAGTTCAGTAATAATTAAAAACATTCACGGGCTTCCCTTGTGGCGCAGTGGTTAAGAATCCGCCTGCCAATCCCGGGGACATGGGTTTGAGCCCTGGTCTGGGAGGATCCCACATGCCATGGAGCAACTAAGCCCGTGGGCCACAACTACTGAGCCTGAGCTCTAGAGCCCACGTGCCACAACTACTGAAGCCCACGTGTCTAGAGCCCGTGCTCTGCAATGGGAGAGGCCACTGCAGTGAGAAGCCCGCGCACCGCAACGAGGAGTAGCCCCCGCTCACCGCAACTAGAGAAAGCCCGCGGGCAGCGACGAAGACCCAAAGCAGCCAAAAATAAATAAATAAAATAAATAAATTTTTTAAAAAACAAAAAACATTCACACTGTTGTGCAGCCATCACCACCATCCATCACCATAACCCTTTACATCTTGTAAATCTGAAAGTCTATACCTTTTAAACAATACCTCCCCATTCTCCCCTCTCCCCAGCTGGAGCTGACCTTAGGATGGGCTGCAGGAGACAAGGCCTGTGGGTAAGAGGCCAATTAGGAGATGGCTGTAACCACTAAGGCCAGAGGCCATGAGGATCCCCATGTGAGAAAGAAGGGCACAAACAGGAAACAAACTTAATAATTAAACAAAAGCACCTCCCTGTGCATGAAACACTCACTGTGCCAGGCCGCGTGAAGGCATCTGAGGAGTCATTTCCTCTCCAGGTGACTTGCCCAGCTGGAGTCAGCAGCCAGCAAATCTGAAGCCCTTTTTTGCACCCATTTCTCTCATTATTGAAGCTCCTCCATCATCAAAATCTCCCCCTTAGCTCGTCTACACTCACTCCCCTTCAATCCCTTCTCCACTCTGAAAAATCACTTTAAAAGGTAAATATGTTTCTCCCCTGCTTCAACCTCTGAATTCTCATGGTTCTTCAGATATGGATAAAACCCCAAAACCCCAAATCTCTAAGAGGGCCTACAAGGCCCCGCAGGATCTGCTCCAGCACCTCCCCTCCTCACAGAGCTGTTCCTTCTTTTTTTTTTTTTTTGGCCGCTCTGCATGTGGGATCTTAGTTCCCCAACCGGGAACCGAACCCACGCCCCCTGCACTGGAAGCGCAGAGTCCCAACCACTGGACCACCAGGGAAGTCCTACACAGCTGCTCCTTCTGCCTGGAAGGTGCCTGCCCTGCCACCATCCTCCAAGACCCCTCACACACCACACACACACACACACACAGGGCTGCCCTGCTCTATAGCACATCACTGTTTTAAATTCAGTATTCTTCGTGTAAACATGTGATGTGTTTTTCACCCCTGTTAACCTGTAAGGTCCAGGAGGAAGGGACCATGTGAGTCGTGTTCCCTACTGTAGCCCCAGTGCCTGGACATAGTAAGTGTGCAATGTTAACGGCTAAATGAGTGAACAGTGTAACCTGCTCTCAAGAAAGTTATCTTAGAGTCCATTGCACTGAGTTGCAGATGACTGGTAACAACTCGGGTGATCCTGGAGAGAAGACTGGAAAGGTGGCAGGTGAAGGAGGTGTATGTTAAAGGGTTTGCATAGTTGCTAGGGCTGCCGTACACAGCATCACAAACTGGGTGTCTTAAACAAGAGAAACCTGTTGTCTCGCTCTTCTGGAGCGAGAAATCTGAACTCAGGGTGTCAGCAGAGTTGATTCCTTCTGAAGGCCCTGAGAATCTATCTATTCCATGCCTCTCTCCTTGCTTCCAGTAGCCTCAGGCATTCCTTGGCTTGTAGGTGACATCATCCTTACGTCTTTACATTGTCTTCCCTCTGTGTGTGTCTGTGTCCAAATTTCCTCCTCTTTATATGGACACCAGTCCTATTGGATTAAGCCCCACCCTAATGACCTCATGCTAACGTGATTACCTCTGTAAAGACCCTATTTCCAAATAAGATGACATTCATAGGTACCCAGAGTCAGGACTTCAACATAGAGGGACACAATTCAACCCATAACAGGATTGAATATGGTCCCACCCTGAATGACTATAGCTCAAACAGACCCTAGCCAGGTGCAGAAATCACTGAGCACTTCATCCTGTCCCAATCTAATGACTTCAGAATCTCTACAGTGAACTGACTCTGGGTCCTAACCTCACTTTACCTGTGGGTCCTAACCTCACCTCAACCCTCCAACCTTGCCCACACCTACATTGGTCTCCACCTGTGCCTCTGCTTTGTTCTCACACACAACCTGGTCCGGGGTGTGTTCCTCTCCTTCAGTCTCTTGGTGACGTGAAAAGTCTTCGTGATTGATGACCCACATAGTCTCATGACTGTAGGATACAATACACAGACCACGTTAAATTAGCAAACTCCATGTAAATTGTCTATCTTAAAAGTTGTCAACAGAAGAAGTAACACTGTTACCACCAACCCTCATGTGGACCCTCAATACCTCGCCTTTGGTTTCAAATACTATTCTTCACCTAAAGAAACTAGAACCCTGCATCTGTTCTTATCAGTTTAATATCTGATACATCCTCTATCCAAGGACAATATATTAAATGGATTTTTGGAGCTAGGAGATGGAATAGGAGCTTGCTCCATTCACTCCGCGCATTGACTTGGTATTGCAGTACTTCCAGAAACAGTGCACCAGAAAAGAAAAGAAAAGAAACTAGAACCCATATAATGCAAGACTTGGATGTTAGCTGATTCCATGTCTCAGGGAAGAAAAGACTTAGGACAGGACTTGAATGTTCTGTTGTTGCCAGAAAGCCAGGATACCTTCAAGAATGTCAAGGAAAGTGCTATAAAGGACAAAGGAGCCAACTTAAAGAATCTCCATTGTTCAACCTGAGACAACTGAGCATGAGAAGGAAGAAGACGAGGAGGAGGAATAATAATTATGGTTTACTGAAGTCAATTGTGGCTGTAGAGGCTATGAGATCATTGTGATACTCAAAAGATAAAGATTCATACAAAGTGCACAAAAGATGTCTGTAACAGAAGAGAAAGGATGCAGTTGTTAAAAATGGATTTTAATCAAAAGGGAATTGTTCATTTTGTCTCTTCTGTCAATTATGTGTGTGGTTATAAAGCAGAGAGAGATGCTTTCTTTCACCTACATAAGCGGAAAAGAGAAAAACACAGTCAACTGTGAGAAGGCCAAGTAGCCCCACTCTAAGTATGAACTTTAGCAGAAATAAGAATGTCTGGGCTTCCCTGGTGGCGCAGTGGTTGAGAGTCTGCCTGCCAATGCGGGGGACACGAGTTCGAGCCCTGGTCTGGGAGGATCCCACGTGCCGCGGAGCAACTAGGCCCGTGAGCCACAACTACTGAGCCTGCGCGTCTGGAGCCTGTGCTCCGCAACAAGAGGGGCCGCGATAGTGAGAGGCCTGCGCACCGCGATGAAGAGTGGCCCCCACTTGCCACAACTGGAGAAAGCCCTCGCACAGAAACGAAGACCCAACACAGCCAAAAATAAATAATAAATAAATAAATAAATAAATAAAAATTTAAAAAAAAAAAAAAAAAAAAGAATGTCTGACAAGGGAGGATGTCTGAGGCAATAGTGAAAGGAAGAAGGTGGTTTCTTTTCCTTTTTTTCTGGGCCACACACACACACACACACAGTTTGCAGGATCTTAGTTCCCTGACCAGGGATCAAACCTGTGCCCTCAGCAGTGAAAGTGCAGAGTCCTAGCCACTGGACCACCAGGGAATTCCCAAGAAGGCGATTTCAATAGTAGGTACCAAAACGATAAATTAACAACAACAACAACAAAATCACTAAAAAGGAGAGCTAATAAAGTCAACCCAATTCCTCATCTCCTAGAATAAATATCTAGAATGCCCTACTAATTATAATAAGATACAAATAAGAATTAAGATATAATAATGCTAATAGATCAAGTCAGCATATCATAATGAGAGAAAAATGTATCATAATGAGTGGAAAAATCCACTGATCAAGAGGGATTTTTTAAGTATGTTATATTAAGGAGAAGAAATAGGTTGCAAAATTCTAAAATCTATGCACTTAAAAAGAGTTTTATTCTCCAGTGAGATACAGTTTCACAGCCACTAGGCTGGCTCTAATAAAAAGACAGATAATAACAAGTGTTGACAAGAATATGGAAAAATTGGAATCTTCATAAACAGCTGGTGGGAATGTGAAATGGTAAAGCAGCTTTGGAGAATCACTGTTTGGCAGTTCCTCAAAAGGCTTAACGTGGGGTTACCATGTGACCCAGAAAGTCACTCCTAGGTACATACTCCAGAGAAATGAAAATATATGTCTACACAAATACTTGCGCACAAATGTTTATAGCACCATGATACATAATGACCAAAAAGTGAAAACAGCTCAGAATATCCATCAACTGATGAATGGATAAATACAATGTGTTGTACCTATACAATGAAATAATAGAGAGTTCAACAATAAAAAGGAATGAAGTACTGATATCTGCTACAACATGGATGAACCTTGAAAACATTGTGCTAAGTGAAAGAAGCCAGTCACAGAAGACTACATATTGTATTTTCTATTTATATGAAATGTCCAGAATAGGTAAGTTCATAGAGACAGAAAGTAGAGTGGTGGTTGCCTAGGGCTAGGGGAAGGGGAATGGGGAGTGACTGCTAATGGGCACGGAGTTTCTCTGGGGAACAATGAAAACGTTCTAAAACTGATTGTGGTGATGGTTGCACAACTCTGTGAGTATACTGAAAACTGAAGTGTAGACTTTCAATGGGCAAATTGTATGGTGTGTAAATTAATATCTCAAGAAAGTTTTTTTTAAGTTTTATTGACTCAACTAGTCTTCTTTAATTAGAAGAAGGAAGAGGAGAAAGAGAAAAAGGAGGAGGAGGAAAGGAGAAAGAGGAAGAGGGGCGGGGAGGAGAAGGAAAGAGCAACAGTTCATGCTGTTGATCAGCAGCCCAGATTTGAATCATAAACTGTGCAACCACGCCTCATGTCCAGACAAGACTAAAGTGGTCAAAATGCCATTCCTAAGTTTATTGAAACCTCAGGATGGGATAAAAAGAGAAAATACTGACATCCTAGAAAGGCAACCCAACCCAAGAAGAGAAGAAGAAAGAGAAGGAGAATAAAGAAATACGTTTAAAAAATAAAAATGCATTATGGGGCTTCCCTGGTGGCGCAGTGGTTGAGAATCTGCCTGCTAATGCAGGGGACACGGGTTCGAGCCCTGGTCTGGGAAGATCCCACATGCCAAGGAGCAACTGGGCCCGTGAGCCACAACTACTGAGCCTGCGCATCTGGAGCTTGTGCTCCGCAACAAGAGAGGCCGCGATAGTGAGAGGCCTGCGCACCGCGATGAAGAGTGGCCCCCGCTTGCCGCAACTAGAGAAAGCCCTAGCACAGAAACGAAGACCCAACACAGCCAAAAATAAATAAATAAATAAATAAATAATAAAAATAAAGGAATTCCTTTAAAAAAAAAAGTCTTTAAAAAAAAAAAAAAGATTTAAAAAAAAATGCATTATGGCAACGGGGAAAAAAAATAAAGGTTTTTTAAAAAATAAAGAGAATTTAAGGAATAAAAAAAAAGAAATAAATTTAAATCCATGGAACTAGCCTTTCATAACTGATTTTTAGTGGAAGTGAAGTGATTGGTCTTGTAAATGGTATAATAACTTTTGTGTTTGTTTGCTGCTTAGGGGATTTAAGACATTTAAGAGAATCTTACACATCAGACTTGAGATCTGAACTAAATGCTTAAATTGGTTTAAGTGTGAAACAATATCAATGTTTGGATAAAATTTGGTTTATTAAATCTGTAAGTTTTGAGGTAGTAGTTATGTAAGTAGTATGCAGAGGAAGGTTGTTTAGTGCTTAAATGTTAATTGTTTAACAGACTCATAAGGGTAACAAACTTTATATTACACAGAAATGCCTTAAAGTCCTTTAGACAATGGCAGTGTGTTCCAGGAGGGGAGGCTGGGGTCAGATAATCAAGGGTCCACTAACATAGTAGATTGGTTTTATCTTTCTAGGCTCATCATCTTCGCCCCTGTTCATCACTAACAGAGTTAGTTCTTCTGAATTCAGCATCTTACAATGTCACAGTGAACAGAGAGCCCCAAAGCAATGGGGTACAGGAGAGGTGGGTTTTGATGGGGGTGAGGCAAGGGGGAAAGTCCAGTGCATGGGATGGGTGGTCAGACCAGCCAGAGGGGAATCCTGATGGATTGTCCTGGGTAGCCAGGGAGCAGTTAAGCACAGAAAAAAGGTACATAGAGAGGAGACAGAGGAACAGTGGGAAAGATGCTTAAGAAAACAGTTTCTGCTCAGTCAGTCAGAACTGCCTTCCTGAGGCCAAGAAAGACTAAATGGTCTCAAAACTAGATCACAACTTGTTTCTACCACCTTTCCACAGTGGGGGTTGCCTAACTGGAGACCCTATTAGACCAGAAATTATTTCACATCAGCCTAGCCCACTGCTTTATTTATTTATTTTTTAATAAGTTTATTTATTTTATTTATTTATTTTTGGCTGAGTTGGGTCTTCCTTGCTGCGCGCGGGCTTTCTCTAGTTGCGGTGAGCGGGGGCTACTCTTCTTTGCGGTGGGCGGGCTTCTCACTGCGGTGTCTTCTCTTGTTGCGGAGTATGGACTCTAGGCGCGCAAGCTTCAGTAGTCGTGGCACACAGGCTCAGTAGTTGTGGCTCATGGGCTCTAGAACGCACGCTCAGTACTTGTGGTGCACGGGCTTAGTTGCTCCGCGGCATGTGGGATCTTCACGGACCAGGGATGGAACCTAATGTCCCCTGCATTGGCAGGCGGATTCTCAAGCACTGCGCCACCAGGGAAGCCCCTAGCCCACTGCTTTAAACCAAACAGCAGGTATAGCACCAACTTTACTACCACCTCAGGATAAGCCATATCCACCCCACTGATCTATGTGGGGACAATAACAGCCCCGAGCAGTCATTGCTACTGAGAATGTGAAAACGGTCCTTCCTACCCTGGCCATGACCATGCCTCTAAGACCTGAAACACCTATTCTCCTCCCACTATCCCTCCCCTGGACTGTACAGGCCTCCTTGACCAGGATATTCTGTGAGTGGACAGAACTAGAAACCCTGGCATGTGACCGATCTTGCCGAGGGCTGGTGTGCTCACTCTCACGTGTGACAATCTGGGTTCATAAAAGTGTCTTCTGGATGTGTTTACCAGTTTCCTGACAGCAAAGGGAGAAAGCAGACCTAGAAAGAGGTAGAGGGAGTCCCCTGGTGGCCCTGTGGTTAGGATTCGATGCTTTCATTGCCGAAGGCACGGGTTCTACCCCTGGTTGAGGAACTAAGATCCCGCGAGCTGCCAAACAATGAAAAAAATAAAAAGAAAAGAAAGAGGTATAAAAAGGCAATAGGGAACATCCTTCCAGTGGAATGAGAGGAACACAAGAGGCAGGCATTTGGTCTGGAGAGACAAAACCACAGCCTGGCTGCTGGTCTTCAGATGACATAAAAATGGCTGAAAGTGAACGTGTTGGAAGAAGGACTCCAGGTGGTGATTAAACTGTAGGGGCTGGAGAATCTTGCTTTCACCTGCTCTGTGCAGTTTGCCCAGCTTTGCTTGCGGTTTCCAAATGGTACCATACCCAAGCTCCACCTCTTACTGGCTGTGTGACCTTCAGCAAGTTACCTAACCTTGCTGAGCCTCAGTCTCTTCACCCGTAAAATAGAAATAATCAGAGTAAGTACATCCTAGAATTGTTGTGAGAGTTGAGATAACCCTGTAACACATTTTGTTCATGGTAAATATGTGATAAAGGACGCCATTATTACAATCACCCGAGAGTGTGTGTGTAAGTGAAAAATGTCTGAGAGAACACAAGTTTGTTTGAGGAATGAAATAGTTCAAGGAGAAGCCGACTCTCCCTTCTTGATCTTGGAATAATTCTCTTGAGTGTAATTCCCAGGGGGAAGCATCACACCACACTCAACAGTCAACCGTGAAGTCAACTACAGCCACTTCACCAACCAGCCCATTGTGGGCTAAGAACTCTCCTTCTCTGTGATGCCACCAGGACTGCCTCACTGAGACAACATTTTGCATTATAATCAGGCCCTTACACCTGCTCCATTTTTCAGTCTCTAATGTACTTTATCATTATCATTTTAAAAATATTTATTTATTTATTATCATTTTTTTTTTTTTATTTGGTTGTGGCCGGGTCTTAGTTGTGGCATGCATGTGGGATCTAGTTCCCTGACCAGGGATCGAACCTGGGCCTCCTGCATTGGGAGTGCAGAGTCTTAACCACTGCACCACCAGGGAAGTCCTATCATTATCTTAATTAAATTTCATAACAATCCTGTGAGGTAGACTGGACATCTGCTTTCATCCCATTTTACAGATGAGAAAACTAAGGTCTGCAGAGGCAAATGACCAGCCTAAATTGACACAGCAGAGAGAACTGTGTGGGCACATGGAAGGGGAATCTCGTCTTCCAACTTCCTGCCAAGTGCCCTCTCTACTGCGGGACCTTCGAGAAATGACTCCTGCTACTCCAGCAGCTACTTCCACCAATTAACCACTAATAAAAATGTAAAAATCTGTATATGAGCATCAGCTCCCACTGCAGACCTTAGGACATTTATTATATCACAGATTACTGACCAATCTCACTTTTTTTTTTTTTAATAGCAGCAACTAACCCTAAAGCAAAGACCAGTCTGACAAAGCTGACCACGGCTACCCGGGACCATCCATCAGCACCAAGTAGTGGATGAACTGCACTCCCTCAGCTCAGTGTTACCTCTGTCAGCCTTGGCTCACCTCACTCTCTGGGCCTCAGTATCTCCACCTGTATAATGGGCCCAGCAGTGCCTACACAATGGGATTGTTGTGGGAATTAGCTGGAAGGGTGTTGTGAAAGCAACTCATCCAGAGTCTGGCACATAGCAGGTACTCAATTAAAAATTAGATGGGTTTTTGTTAATTGCATATTATACTTGAACACTCCCTGGACAGATAGAAAAACTTGGTTTGAGTCACTGACTCTGTCACGTGTTAGCTATGTCACCTTGTGTAAATTGCTTAATCTCTCTGAGCTTCAGTTTCTTTATCTTACAACCTATTCCTCACAGTTGTTAATGAAGGTGAAAGAATGGAATGTACAGAGCATTCCCAAGCTGAGAAGGGCTTTGTGGGGTTTCTAGGGAGATGTCAGTGAGGCTCTGGGAAGGGCATGGTAGCAGTACAGATGGGAGTCTGTGTGCAGCCCTGTGGCTCAGGAATAAAGTGGAAGAAGAGAGAAAACAGGGAAGTCAGAGAGAGAGTGCGAGTGCGTTGACTCAGTGTTTGCTGAGTGCTGACCTAGGTCCAGACGCTGTCCGTGGGGCTGGGAGTTCCGCAGTGAACAAACAAAGTCCCTTTCCTGTGGTGCTTGTGGGGAACAGAGGAGGGGAGTGCTGATACAGAATTTAAAAGTGCAAATAGGAGTGACTAGAGAGAGGGAGGCAGCCAGAAAGAGGGACAGATAGAAATGAGACCAAGCCTGAGAATGAGCTTGGACTTGTGGAAGAGACAGGTGCTGAAAACAGAACCGCCTGCCCCAGGACAAGGAGAAAGTGAGAGTCCAGGGTGGGAAAGAATTGGGGAAGGAGGTTGGGGTGATAGAGGGTGGTGTGGCTGGTGATGGGAAGACATGGGTGGACACCAGGAGTGTGCCCCCTGGAAACCCCATCACCCCCACCAGCTTCTGTTAACTTCCTTCTGCACTTTCTTAGAATGACCCTTCCTCACCCCACTCCAACTCCTGTACAAGGATACTGAGCTCCTGAGAAAACCAAAGGCAGGGTAGTGTGACCAAAAGAAGAGACTGTGTCATCACTTGAGAATAAAAGCATCAAATGCTGCCATAGGCAGGACTGTTGGCTCCAAGTTTCTCTCTTCCTTTCCCTTCTCCCTTTCCTTTCTTCCTCTATTGAGGTCTGCTATTTGTTCAGCAAATGCCCAGAGTCTGTGGTTCTCTGGGGCACAATGTACCAAGCGATGCATGTAAGGGAGATCAATGCTTCTTCCACTTCCAAGAACCGTAACTTTCTGGGAAGAAAAGGTAAGCATAGACAAAAATGACTTTCTCTGACCCTCTGTGTCTCTGAATCAAAAGAGTATTCATTCCCCACTTGGCCCTGGTACCAACTTCCTGGACCTCATCCTTGCTTCCTGCCACAGGTGCCATCTCAGTTAATCCTGCTGCCTCTCCTCCCCTTTTCAGATTCCAGGACAGTTCTGGAACCAGCTCTCCCACCTGGCCCAGATGAGACCACGAGGCCCCACCCTCAAACACCTGGGCTTTGATCTTTTGCAAAGGATGGGGATAGCAAGAGAGTGTCAGGAGGACCCTAGAGGGACATGAGGATGACTAGAAAATGGGGATGGACAAAACTCCACTTTGCACCCAGAAACAAAGACACTGAGAAGAAGCGGATTCAGTAAGTGCTGTGTTTTATTGGAGATCAGCATATGGGGAGCAGGGAGGCAGTGAAAGTGGAGAGGACGCTAGAAAACAGCTGATAGGATCTTGATTTAGCTCACACTGCAAGGGGAGGGAGCAGGACTCCCTTCTCTGACTTCTAACTTAGGGTTGTCCCCCTCTGTCATTCTCCTAACTCCACTGTGACCCAGGGTTTTGAGGATTGGGAAAGGCAGCTGCAGTGCTCCAATAAGAGCCAGGAGCACGGAGAACTCTGGGAGGAAATCGATTAATACCTGGGTGTAAATGACTATTCCCCCAGCTAGTACCTGGATACCGATTAATAATCCCCCATGTGGTACATGGATACGGATTAATACTCCCCCAGCTAGTACTTGTGTATTGATTACTGTTACCCCAGATTCCCATAGGGTATGGCAAGCGGTTTCGTCTCCATCCAGTGCCAGGACCTTTACCTCCCCAGCACATACTGGGATTCAGGGACCCGAAGTAGTGACCAGGCAGAACTGGCCATCGAATTTTGCTGATGAGAGACCAGGGAGGGCGTAGGGCAAGGGTTTTCCCCTGGGCGCCCAGCACATTAGAGTGGCGTGGCCGTCTAGATTCAGGGTCCTCGTGGAGGAGTGAAGTCTCGGGTGAGGTGTCTGCGGGGTGTGCAGAGGTCTCTGCAGGCAAAGGCCCGCTGCCCGGAGGGAGGGCAGCCGCACCAGAAAGGTAGGACTGTTCTTCGGGCAGCACTTCTCCCACATGGTCCTTGACCACAGCAGCCATCGTCGGCCAAGGGTCCTCCGAGGGCCAGGAATCCATGGAGGGCAGCCCCCCAGTTGGGGGCCACCTCTGTACCGCAGCACCTCCTGCAGGTTGAGAGCCATGTGATGGAGAAGCATTGTGCTGCAGAGAATCAATTGCTGAATCATTAGGCCCAGGCTGAGGATGTTCCGAGTTGGAGGGGCCGGTCAAGGAAGGTTGCCCAAGCAGAGGCAGGTTGATCCCCAAGTCTCGGGGAAATTTCTCCTCCACCACACCGATGCTCCGGGCAAAGAGGCCTGAGGGAAGGGGAAGAGGAGGCAACCAGTGGACCAGATGTTTAGTCTCAGTGCCCTCCCTTCCCTGACTCCCTGATTCCCTTTGCTTCAAGTCCCTCCACTTTGCCTGTGCCAACTCTTTCCTCCCTCAGGGACCCAACTGTACACGCTCCCACCTTTACCTCTTCCCTCAATCCCAGTTCCCCGAGGACCACTAGTCCGCTCCTGCCCAAAGGTTGGCACAGCCTCCATACCTGGAAGATGAAGACAGACCAGGAGCAGGCCCAGAGGAGCCCGGCTCCCTGCCACATGGCCCTGCATCTTGCTCTGCATCTCCCTCAGCCCCAAGACAGCCAGCCAGCCCTTTATCCTGTTAGTGGGCGGGGGACATCAGAAACAGGCTGAGCCAGTGGTTGTGGAAACAATATATCTCTACGTTCCACCTCGTTCCTAATTCGTTCTGTGGCAACAGGTGCCACTTGTATGACCCAGGGAAGCTGGGTGTTCCCACCCTGCTCCTTTCCTCAAGCTCCCCACCCCTTCCTAACCCAGGTGTCCTGGCTCACAGCTCATCACTTGTTGCCAGCCCTACCCTTCCTGGCTGCCGACACCAGGCACATGAGGACCTTCACCCTTGGGGTCCCAATCTCTTCACTGACTTCTCAGCAATAGAAACACCTGATTCTGTTTCTCTTTGGGACCCAGATCATTCTCTTCCAGCACCCCTTTCTCGTGCATCCCCATAGCTTGGGCTTCAGAGGAGCCCTTGCTAAATCATTAGGGCCAGGGTCTGGTTTGGGCTGAGGATGTTCCGAGTTGGAGGGACCGGTCAAGGAAGTTTGTCCAAGCAGAGGCAGATTGATCCCCAAGTCTCGGGGAAATTTCTCCTCCACCACACCGATGCTCCGGGCAAAGAGGCCTGAGGGAAGGGGAAGAGGAGGCAGCCAGTGGACCAGATGGACCATAGCTACATCGTCTTGACCTCAACCTGCAGGAGGTTCTGGGGTGCAGAATTGACCCCCTTCTGAGGGGCTGCTCCTAGATGAGACCCTGTGTTTAGGGAAATAGACCTAGTTCCCATCCTTAAGAGATGATGGTGTATTGGTTTCCTATGGCTGCTATAACAAGTAACCACAAACTTAATGGCTTACAACAACACAAATTTACTATCTTACAATTTTGAAGAGCAGAAGTCCGACATGGGTCTCACTGAGTTAAAATTGAGGTGTTGGTAGAGCCTTTCTGGAGGCCCAAGGGAAGAATCCATTTCCCTGCATCTTCCAGCTTCTAGAGGCCACCTGAGTTCCTTGGCTTATGGTCCCCTTCCTCCATGTTCAAAGCCAGAAACAGCAGGATCTTCTCACATTGCATCAGTCTGACCTCCTCTTCTTCCCTCTCCCATATTTAAAGACCCTTATGATTACATCGGACTCACCCAAATAATCCCAGATAATCTTTCTACTTTAATGTCATCTGACTAACAACCGTAATTCCATCTGCAAACAGTTTCCCTTTGTTATGAACCTCACATATTCAGTTTCCAGGCATCAGGACATGGACACATGGACATCTCTGGTGATGGGGAGGGCACAAGTCTGCCTACCTTAGATGGTCAAATGCATCCACAGAATACAAGAGATACAGAGAGAGAGAGAGAGCAGATGTTTCCAACTAAGTAGAAGGAGGGCATTGAAATGCTGTTGTCAAATAACCATGAGTTGATCATTGTTAAGGCTGAATGATGAGAGCATAGGGAGTCATTAAGTATTTTGTCTACTCTTAAATATGTTTGAATTTTTCCAATAAAAAGTGTTTAAACGCCTTTGTTTCTCTATTGCTTCCAAGACGCACCCAGACTAGGCTTCTCTTGTTGCATGAAGTTTAAATATTAGCTGTTAGATTTTACCATTCCATCCTCATCCCCAGCCCCTGCTAGCTGGCTACTGGAAGGGTAAAGAGCTCCTCTCCAGATCTGGCCAGTGGACAACATATACTCCAATAAAAATTTTTTAAAAAAGAGTGCAGGTCTGTCCAGTGGGTACAGGGCAGCAGACTTTTGGGGTGACATCCACCAGTTTTGCAGAACATTTTGACCTGGATCACACCAGAGACTAGAGGAATACTCGTGTCAGAGGCTGCATCCCTCCCACAATTGCGGTCCACAGAGACTCTGAGGGCCTTGATTCCTGTCATTGGCTGCAGTCCAGGGGGCAGATGGTAACCAAGGGTGACCCCACAGTGATGACAGAAACAGGACTGTTCTGGAGCCCTCCTCTGTCTTCAGTCAACCCTGCAGGTTGGCTCAGCTGCCCCAGGTCATTTCTGATCAACATAACATATTTCTGCTGATTCGAGAATTCAACAACAGTCCTAAATTTGGGGCCAGCTGACATCATCCCAGTAGCAGGGAATGAGCTAGATCCTAGGGTAGGGGTGAATTCCTTTGCAGCCAAGCAGAGGCTCTCAGAGGTGGCCTGTGCTTTGGGGTGAGGCTCTTCCTGTAAGGGTGAGCACAGCCCACCCTCCCCTCCTTGGGGCATGAGAGCTTCCTTGGCCTCAGTGTCTCCCCTGCTGTCTCCAGGACATAGTCGCGTGGCCCTCGGCGCCCTGTCCACTTTCTCAGTCTTCTCCCGTGGAGGCCACCTCCCCTTCCCCACTGCAGTGTTCGGCCCTCTCACCTCTCCCAGCTCTCACTCTAGAACCACAGCAGAGGCAGCAGGAGTGTGAAGGTGGAGAGGACACTGTTGGGGAGGACACTGTTCTGCCACGGGCTGGGGCGTTTCGACGTAGGCCAGTGAGTCACCGTGTTCGGCTGCACACCCGTCATGCTCCTGTCCTGTCTGTCTTTCACTTCCTCCACCCACAGCTCCCAGAACCACGCCCCCCTTGGCTCCTACTCAGTCCCCAGGAATCTGGTCCGGGCTGCTGTGTTCCAGCCTTCCCAAGGCTCCTGGTGTCCCAGAAACCCAGGAAATCAATGCTCGGGACTTCCAGAGAGGATGGCATCTAGAAGGTGAGGCCATCTAATGGATGAGGAGAAGGAGCCATGTGGGGAGGGGGAGAAAATCATTAGGGCTCTATGTAAGGAGAGGGGAGGACTGCAGAGTGAATGGGCAGTGGAACAAGAATGGATTTCCAGGGGCAACGAGAGAGAAGAGATGTGAGAGGAAGGATCTGGGAGACCAACTAACCCCTGCTTTCAGTTCAACAAATATTTATGATTTTCCTCCTTTGTGGGAGGAGCTGTAAGATGTAAGAAATACCAGGCCAACTTATGAATGAAAGTGGGGGACACAGGACCTTTAGAGGCATAGGAGAGCATCACTCAGGTCCCAAGAGGAGACCCAGGACTCCAAGAAGGCAAAAAGTCTAATCTAGTTCACACAGTTTATTGAGACATCTGTCCAGGACCCAGAGGGAGCAGGGAGCCTGCTCCAGTCTCTGCAGATACCCTGGTATCTCCCACACACAGGGAAGCCTCTGAACATTGAGGGAAGTGGCAGCCAGGAAGGGGGACTGAGATGGAGACCTTGAGAGACAAAGAGGAATGTTGGGAACTCACAAAGGATGTGGTGAGCTCTATAATGGAGGGTGGGAGTGGAATTGGGAGTGTGAGAACCCAACAGCATATCATGCTGGTTGACCAGATGGTGAAATGAGATCAGTGAAAAATGGTCATTGTTTTCAAATAACTGTTCGGATTGTGCTTTATTTGGCAAAGGGGGGACAGAGGGGCGGGGAGGGGATGGCTTGTCCAGGCATCAGAGTTACTGTAGGACATTTCAGGGGGTTCCCAGTCAAGAATCTGAATGAGTAGTGTTAGCCAATGGACTATACCATCTCAAAGAAATGGCAGAGGAAATTCTAGGGAGAGGGTATCAGGCAGGGAGGGCACTGCAGTACAATGGGAATCTAAACAGTAGGAGAGAATGAGGAAAGGGATTTGGAGCCTACAATTTGGGGAGGTAAAGAAAGAAGAGCTGATAAGGGAGAGTCTGCCACATTGGGACAATGGGGGAAGTAGAGCAGCTCTCTTGGGAGGGTGGAAACTGAGCTACCCCCATGGCTGGGCCCCTGGACTTCTTCCACCTGGGAGATGGGATGTGTGTGTGTGTGTGTGTGTATGCCTGCATATGTGTGTAGGCAAAATCTGCTTTATGGACTGTTAGGTAACTCTCCCTGGGGTAGGAAAACTTCAGGGTCAGCTAGCTGGGGCCCCAGGGGCTTCACTTGGGTTAGGATGTCCCAGATGGAGTGGCAGGGGATAGTTCCAGAGCCGCCAAAGCCACAGGGCTTGGCACCAGCTGAGGGGTCATGTTGGGAAACACCACCACAGGGATGGAAAGATGAACCAGAACTGCTGGAAAGGCTAGAACTGCTGTGGACTCCAGAGCTGGAGAGGGAGCAGGGCTCCTTAGAGCCCTTGGAGCCAACGCCATAGGGCGGGACTCCACCAGAGCCCACCGGCTGGAACACAATGGCCGAGGAAGCTCCCGACTGGTAGATGTTGGAACTAGAAGAGCTGTGGCTAGGGATGATGGGGTTGCTGGAGAAGTATTTGCCCTCAGAGATGGGGGCCCCGGCTGCAAAGGAGGGAACCCTTGGAGAGCCTTTGATGGGGTGCTCTTTGATGAAGTGGCCCACCGGGTAGATTTTGCCCCTGATGTAGGTCATGCCTGGGACCAGATAACTGTCAGAGGAGCCACCCACCACCTCATAGCTGCCATATTTGTCTACAGAGGTGATGGGGGGGCAGGGCTTGCCTGGAAGGCCACCATTGCTACAGGGGACGCTTTGACCCACTCTGGGGCCACCAGAGCCATGCTGCTCCACTACCACCACTACAGGCATTTTACCACCAGACACAGAATGGGAGCTGGAGATGTAGGAGCCAGAGTGCGAGACGATGGGTCCCCCACTGCAGGGAGAGTCAGGGATGTTGGAACTACAGGGGTGCAGCTTGGCGTTGACCTTCTGGCCACTGCTGCTGGACATCGAGGAGGTTTGGGAAACAGAAGAGCTCGAGCCTCCTCCAGACTGGGAGCTGGTGCTTCCTGACTGGGAGGAGCTAGATGCACCCTGTAGACTAGAGCTAGATCCCAAGGAGTAGCTTATCTGGGAATACCCCGTTCCTGGCTTAAATAACGAAAATCCTGAAGAACGACCATGGGTAGCAATGGATCCGCTGGAGCCACCACTAGAGCCACTGGAGCCACCACTGGAGCCACTGGAGCCACCACTGGAGCCACCACGGGAGCCACTGGAACTCGAAAGAAAACTGCTGGAACTGCTGGAGCCACTTTGGCTACTGAAGCTGCTGGAGCCCCCCTTCCCCAGGAGACAGGGGTCACTGGGGGAGGTGATACTCGTGTGGTCCTTGCAGGGGTCTGAGAAGGTCCCAATGCTCTTGGCCAAGGTCCCTGGGGAGGAAAGTCGTGGTTAGCAAGGTCCAAAGAGGCTGGACTTTCTTTCTCCCCTCCCAGACCCACCTCAGTCATCTGCTACTCTGATCTCTCACGAGAGGAGCCCGGGGAGAGTTTGGGGTGGAAAAGGCAGGGAGACCCCAAAGAGATGGAGAGCGGGGGAGACTGAGACTCTGAGAGGTGGGGGAGACCGTGGGACCAGATGGAAGGAGGAGATGAAAGACAGAACCACAGAGGACTGAGAAGGGAGGGAAAATAGCCAAACAGACGCTGAGAAAAGAGAAAGTGGGGGAGGGGCGGGGGGACCGCAGTAGAGGACAGGACACTTGAGGACTATGATTGGGTCGCCAGTTTCCCCTTGAGAGGCCAGGCTTGGGTACAGAATGGAAATTCTGCTTCCCGCCTCAGCACCGCCCATGCCAGGAAAGCTGGGTGGGGGCCAGGACATGGGGGCACGCACTGTCGCTTCAGAACCCGCTTGTACCAGCAGGACAGGACCCTGCACCCCGAGCCCAGCTCAGGGACATGAGGATGCAGCCCTCCTCCAGGCCCCTGACCTTTATCAGCTGTCTCCCAGCTGGCCAGCACCGCGTGCCTGTCTGCCCCCAGGCCCACATCTGACCGCTTCTGCCTTTACTTCTTTCCTTAACTGACCCTTTGCTCCTCACCCAGGCTCACCTTCCCCCACCCTTCCTCTGCTCCCCACCTCAACCACCTCCGGTCCCAAGTGGTGTGGACAGAGCCACGTACTTCAGGTCATACGTTTGGAGAGGCCAGATCTGCTCTGCCTTCCTCACAGCGTTACGGTGAGCACTAGATGTGACCATGTATGCAGAACGTGCTTTACAAAAGCAGAAAGCATCAGACATGATTTATTACTGCCATTCCTCCTTCGAACACCCCACCAAAAACCAGGTCTCCACAATCTGTGAGTTCCCCATTCTCTCCTCAGAAGGAAATTCAATGCATCCACCTCCACGCCAAACCCCAGCTCTGCCCGCAGCCCCGCCCCCTTCACTCTGCTGCACTAATCAGCCAGGGCCCCCCCGCGCTCCTCCTCTGCTCCCCCGATGCCACACAGCCTGCGCCCACCCACGGAGCTATGGGCAAGGTCACTGTGATCAACAGCACAGGCCCCGGAGTCACCCAGCCTGGGGTTTGGATCCCGGCTTAGCTGCTTTCTAATTTGTGATCTTGAGCCAGTTTCCTAACCTCTTCAAGCCTCAGTGTCCTCCTGTGTAGAGTGAGGACACTTGTCTCACACCATCCTTCTAATGATCAAACGGGCTAATGCATTTAAAGTGCTAGTGGAGTGTCTCGCACATAAAAAGGGCCCTATGAATGGTAACAATTATTACGACTATTAAATATCGACTCCATCTTCTAGCACTCTAATAATAATAATAACAATAATAACAACAACAGCCAACATTATATAACTCTCTAGGAATTCGACAGCACTGTGGCATACATTACTTAATTAGAGACTCATAGAGAAACTAGAGCTAGGTGTTAACTTTAGCCTCATTTTTAGAGTTTCAGAAACGGAGGCTCAGTAAATTTAAGCAGTTTACCTGAGGTGCCAAGGCAGTGAGGAGCGGCCCCCAGACTCAAGTATCAGATTCCAGAGCCCCTGCCCTTCCCCCCTCGCTGGGTCCTCTCCTGGACTCTCCCCACGCAGGGTTCCCCCCAGCCTTCCCTGACCTGGCATCTGCATTCCTGCCCCCTCCTCTCCCCACTCTCTCTGCGCCCAGGGCCCCCAGCCTCCTACCTCGCAGGAGGAGACCGGCCAGCAGGAATGCCAACATCCCTTGCCCTCCCACATGCCCTATCCAGGATGCTTGCGAAGAGCCCATCTTGGACTGTGTGGCCTCCTGAGTGAGAGCAGCTCGTGAACACCCGGAGCCTTTATGTCAGGGCTGCACATTCTCTGGGCAGGAGTCACTGTGGGGAGGGGAGGAGTCACTGTGGGGAGGGGAGGAGAGGCGGAGGGGTAGGTGCCGGGGTGGGGGGGATGTTGGTGTGGCCGGGAGGAGCTGAAGTAATCAGTTTGGGTATCTGCCTACTCAGCAGCAGGCGTGACGGCAGTGTGGGTTACCGTGCCCCTGGGGCCACCTGGCTGGCCTGCCCCGGCTCCTCGTTGCCTAACCTGGAACCAGGTGCTCTGCCCCGAAAGCCGCCCACTCCGGGGCGGCCACTCTCACCATGGGGCCCAGTCCCCTGGCTCCCTCACTCTCCTGCCTTCCCCAGTGTTGGCCTCTCTGACTCCCCATCCTCCATGCACAGATGTGGGCATTTCAACTTTCCCTTCTGTACCGGGTACCTGCTGTGGCCCCCACCCCCGCCGCACGGTTAACCCCGCCTGGGAGCCCTCCACAGCCTCTGGATCCGTGCCCCCCTTTCCTTGAGACCCACCACTCAGCTTCCACTCTCTTCCTCCGGATATAAGGATCTACACTCCACGCCCTGCTGTCACTGCCCAAGTACCATGCCTGCCACACAGCTATTATGTGTGCCACCAGTGAGCGGACCTTTGGAGTCTGCACTCCAAAGCCGGTTCCCTGACCTCTCCCTTCCGGGGGGCTCCAGGGACGGCACGCAGGTGCTGGACGCCAGGGCCTCAGCCCGGGGACAGGCCTGGGCTGAGGACCCCTGTCATAGCTGGGCCTTGGTTACTCACAGGCCACTCACAGCCCCTCCCCCAGGGGTGACCCTGGCTCCAGTGGGTGAGCAAGAGGATAATAAGACTAATTGGGAAGGTGGTGGCCCTGCCGCCCATTAATTGGCTGCCCAGACTGGATGAGCAACAGGAAGCAGCCAGCTTGGTCTGGGTAAGATCCACGGTAGGACCAAGGAGTGTCAGCAGAATCCTGGGTTCCTGAGGGATGAAGGGCAGGACTGGGGGACCAGAGCCCTGAGACCTGCTAAGAGGGGGTGGTTCCTCCTCCATCGCATTCCCCTCCCTTTGCTTGGAACCTGACCCCACCCCAGCCAATTAATTGCTCACTGGTATCAGTGTTGGAAGGAGGGACCTGGGAGTCAGGTCAGGTTCTCTGCCTCTTCCCCAAGCCCACCCAGCCCTCTCCCTGCTCCCCTGGCCTGGACTCTCATTCCCGCACTGCCCTGGTCTCCTCACAGAGGCAGCCCTACCTCCGGAGCCCTCGCTTCGTTTCTCCCTTTCTCTGTCTCCTGCCCTACTTCTGACCCAGCCCAGCACTGTCCACAGAACTTTCTGCCATGATGGAAATGTTCTCTCTCTGTGCTGCCCAATATGGTAGCCACGAGCCACATGTGGCCACTGAACATTTGAAATGGGGCTAGTATGACCAACTGGAGGAACTGAATTTTTAATTTTACTTAATTTTAATTCATTTAAATGTAAATAGCCACATGCGGCTAGTGGCTACCAGCGAATCTAGCCCTTGACTGTCCCGTAGCACCCAAAATGGGAGTGGAAGGGAGAGGGGCCATGGGGGCAGTGAGAGAGCGGCCCCTGAAGAGGGTTGATGCAGTAGGGAGGAAAAAAAGAAAACACTGGTTTTATTTTATTTTTAAATATTTATTTATTGTTTTATTTGACCACGCCGGGTCTTAGTTGCCGCACGTGGGATCTTCGTTGCTGCATGCGGGATCTTTTAGTTGCGGCATGCGGGCTCTCAGTTACAGCATGTGGGATCCAGTTCCCTGACCAGGGATGGAACCCGGGCCCCCTGCACTGGGAGCACCGAGTCTTAAATACTGGACCACCAGGGAAGTCCCCTCACTGGTTTTTAGAATCAGGATGACCTGGGTTCAAGTCCCAGCTTTGGGCAACTCACCCAACCTTTCTGAACTTCAATATTCTCATCTGTAAAATGGGAGTATTTTAAATGATGTCTACCTTGCAGGATTTCTGTGAGGATCGAATAGGAAATTATCAGAAAGATTAGATGGGACAAGGGTGTGGCCCTCTTGGCACAGGCTCTTGGCAGGTGGCGTCTGCATGTCCCGTCTGTGTCCTCCACTGGGGGATGGCAACTAAGATGGGCTCACGCACAGCCCCAGGCCCTCCCTCCCGAGTCTCCAGCCCAGCTGACCTGGAGGAGTCTCCTCTCCACTCCCCTCCGCCCCCTACAGAGCAGCAGGCATGCATGCACACGAGGGTGCAATTTAAAATGATGACGCTCCTACCGAAAGTCAGTTCCTCCCTAGAGTCTCAGGCCTCGCTGGCTCCATCTCCAGCGGGGAAGGAGGGAGGGGGCCCTGGGTGCAGGGAGGGGAGTGGCCGAGAGAAGAGGAGCCTTGAGGGTGGACAGAAAAGGAGGAATGGCTTGTGATCTGTGGGGTATTCTTTTCCAGCATAAACAGAGGTGGCAACGTTTGTCCTGTTTCCTCCTCCCACTCCTCCCAACCTGGGCTGGGACGGCCGGGGCTGAAGGAGGCACAGTCTCTCTGGGCCTCTCGCCAAATCTCCAGCCACACACACCACGCGATGGTGCGGTCACATTCCTCCTCCTGACCGCTGCCCTCCTGCCCACCCCTTCCAC
Organism: Balaenoptera physalus; assembly: GCF_965194825.1. Lineage (NCBI taxonomy): Eukaryota > Metazoa > Chordata > Mammalia > Artiodactyla > Balaenopteridae > Balaenoptera > Balaenoptera physalus. The sequence continues at coordinate 23,718,929 of NC_138896.1, forward strand.
CCCGTCCCCCACTCATGTCCGCCCCATTCCTCCACTGCCTGCCCACACGGGGGCCCTCTGAACCCCTCTCCTCCACTCTCCCTGTTTCTTCCTGAAATCTGCCCCGATGTGTCTTACTCTGTTGTGTCCCTGGGTCTCACCCTCTCTCAGCTCAGGCCATGAAAATCTGAAGCTGATGGGGCCCGGGGGGCAGGAAAGGGCATCGGCTGAGAGACTGCCCAGGCCAGGGCGCCTTGGGGTGCTCAACAGTTAGACGAGGCCCACGGTGGCGCAGGTGGGTCTGCTGTGTTCTCCAGCCCCGGGGCTATCCCTCACCCCGCCAGCAAGTGCCCTGCCCAGTGGGAGGACTGAGTGAGAGAACGTGGGAGGCCCAGTAAACCCCACCAGACAAGACCAAGCTTAAAGCATGTGCCTCCCATACCTGTCCCTGCCCCATACCTGAAGAAGGCGGGCTGCATCCACTCCAAGCCACCCTGGGCTGCTCTGTGATGCCGCGTTCTGCACGGGGCACGGGTTCAGGGTGCACGGTCCTAAATCGCAACAAGAAGGAAGATGAACTGTCCTTGCCTTTGAGGAGCTGCAGTCCAGCTGGGAACTCACAGTGTAGAGAGAAGACGGGCCTGGAGAAATGGGGCAGGCACTTGGCTTCGAGGAAGTGGCGGGACTTTCCCTGGCCCTTGAGGAATGATGAGATGAGCAGGGAGCAGGTGGCTCAGACTCAGGGCCCTGGCGGTGCTGAAGGTGTGCTTCGAAGGAGCGCTGGCTTGGGCTGGCATGGGAAGCGTACACGCAGAGGAACAGCGGGCTGGAGGAGTGGACGGGCCGCGTGGACCAGCAGGGCGGTGATCATAACACCAGGCTAAAGGAGGGCGCGGGAACTGAGGGGTCTGAGTGGGGAGCAGCTTGGGGAGAGGAGGCTTGGGGGCAGAGAACCCCTGTTTCCTGATCGCCGACTGTGGGCCAGATATGATCCTACGTACTCAACACGTGCTCTGGTGTTTAATCCTCACAACAGCACTACAGGTAAATGTTTTTTCTCCCCCATTTCACAGATGACAAAACTGAGTTTAAATTATTTGCCCGAACCAGCTGATAACCAGCAAAAGAGTTTGGAAAGCACTCAAACCCAATCCACATAAGCCCCATTTCTTCATTCAGCTGACACCATGCCATAAATTAATGGCAGTGGTCCGTGGACAGACTTCAGAGGTTCCTTAAATCTTATAAGAATGTGTGCGAATTCCTGTGTCATCAAAGTCTCAGAAAGCAAATCCTAAGTGAGAAAGTCCCTCTCACTCAACCTTTTCTTCTCTGCATTTCACCCATGGGCCTGAAAGTAAGGACAGAAGTTCTGGAACAAGTTTTCCATGCGGGAGTCCTTGGTAGACTTAAGGCTTAGGCTTGAGAGAGGTGGAAAGGGAATGAAAAAAAAAAAAAAAAGAAGAAGAAGAAGAAGGGAAAAAGCCTGAAAGAGGAGGTTATTCTGTGGTGGGGAGTAGTGGAGAGGCCACCGGAGCCACTCTGGGCTCCAGGACCTGTGGGTTCTCCCCTCCTTTGCTTCAGTCAAAGCCATTTCCCTCTCCTGCTCTCTCTTTCTCCATCACACTCCCTCCACCTGTGGTGGACTCATCCCCCCTCACACGGGAAGCTGACACTCTGGGTCCACTGGTGTTGCTTTACCCGTGGTGGGTGTGGGTGGCCCTGAGTCATCCACACTCTCCACCTGGTCCCTCTCATGACCAAGAACACAGAAGGACAGAATGCACTTGTATTTGGACGTTCCTGCCCTCCCTGTCCTGGGTGGACTCTCCTTAGCCCAGGTGAGCCCACGTGACTGGCTAAACTATATTCAGTTTTAGTCTACCCTTCTCTGCCCTCCTCGTGGTTCCTTCCCCGTGGTAGATGATCAAGGGCAGAACCCACGTTCCACCTGGCCTGACTTCTTTACCCTCCTCTCAGATAGATTCTGTAGTACATCATCTATGCAGCCCCCATGTGACCTCAAAATGCGACAGAAACCTTTGGCTCTGGACTGTGGGTTCCACAGCAGTGGGCAAGGCACGTGTCTGTCCACTGAATTCCAAGTACTTAGGCAGTTGGTGATTTGGGGGAACAAAAGAATGAATGAATGTGTCCAGGCCACCCTCCCCCTTCTACCTTTCTCTGGAACACATCTCCCACCCACCCCCCCTCTGGTTTCCGTGCCCTCTATCCCTCCCAACCACATCTACTACCTGCAAAGCCCACTAGAGGTGCTAGGTGGGATATACCGATGGCCAAGGCCTGGCCTCCAAGCGTGCTTGGTCTAGCCGGGCAGTGGCAGCAGGCACGTGAACTGGGCTCTGACACAGAGCCACCCACCTGTGCTCTCTCGTGGGCCTGTCTGTCCTGCCCTCATTCCTCGTCAGTGACTGTCTCCCTTGAGCCACTCTTCTCTCCCCTGGATGAGCTCTTTCCTCTGAGGGATACAGCACACTTCCATTAACAAATGGCAGAGTTCACGTGGCCACGAAGAGGAAGTATGGGGATTTCCCCCTGGACAAGGCATTCATCTGATGCTGGGGTAGGGTAGGCAGTGCTGTGTAAAAAAATCGCCTAAGTGACTCTTTCAGGGACTCTCACCCCAGCATAACGTGTGACCCCTGGCTGAGAATTGCTGCTCTGGGGGGCAGTCTCCACCCCATCAAAATACATCTACTCCCTCAAAATATATTCCATGGTGTGCTCCATACTCAGCTACACTCTTCCTTCTTCTCCCCCTCAGCTCCCTGGTCCGTCACTCTCTCCTCTAGGACTGACCTCCTGGAACTTGGCCTGGTGAGCATCTACTTCTGCTCTTCCCGGCCCTGTTCTCACCCTCTTAGCAACCCCGCTTGCACCCTCCAAGTGGCCCGGGTACCACAGCAGGGACGTGGGAGCGAAGACCGGGGTTGGAGCGAGAAGCACCCTCAGCCAGTGAGTCCCGTAGAGGAAAAACTTGGCAGGCAGGGGTTCTGCCCGCCAGGCTATGTGTCCCCCCAACCCCCGTTCTTTTCCCTTCCTCCCCCTGCCCCCCTGCAAGCAGCAGGGAGTCAGCTGAGTGACGGTCATGTTCCTAGAGTCCAAGACTTCATAGCTCTGTTTAAGCCACATCTGATTTGGCCACCAGCCCTCCTGTCTTGTGAGGAGGTGAATATAGGGGCTGTGATTAGCTCTCAGAGTAACAATAACATTTTTCCTCTTCTCTGTTCTGTGGAGCGAGTGCTAGGGAAAGCAGCACTCCTTGTCTGCTCATTACGCTCAGCTATTAAATAGTCATTCTTTCCACTGTTGCTATTCACGCATTTTATTGTTTTTGGTCACCCAGAATTAGAGACCCAGCTCCCTCCTGATCCAGCAGGAAAGGGTGAAAACGGGGACTGGGGCAGAGTCTGAATGTGCTTTCAGGAGAGGCTGGAAGGACTTGTCCCAGGAGAGACTTCTAGGCAGGTTGTGGCCCTCACTGTTTCCAGGGGTGGGATCTGCAGGGGCCCATCCTCTCTCCTTCTGCCGGACTGTCCGAATCCCTCTGGCTGAGAGCTCCTCGTGGGCAGGGAGCGTCTCTCACCCCTCAGTGTGTCCCTGGTGCCTGATGCATCACCCGCACACACAGGTAACACACCAGTAAACACAGAATCCTATTGGAGAGGCGGGCGTCCCATGTCCAGCTCTGTTCTCTGGGGCCCCAGGACTAGAAGCAGAGAAGGACAAACTCCTCCTCGACAGCGTGCAACAATCAGCTCGCCATAAACATCTGCACGTGCAGGATTTATCTTGATTCTCTCAATGCTCCTAGGAGACAGAAATTATCATTTACCCTTCGGAGCTGCAGACACAAGTTCAGGGCATTAAGATGATGCCCCCTACCAGTAGCTGGAGACTTTACCTGGAATCCTGATGCTGTAGGCTACACACAGCTAGCTTTTCCTCTTCTCCCTGGATCGTTACATGACCTGGCTCAGTCTCTCATTTCATTCAGTCCTTGTGACTTGCCATCTTCTCAGAAGCCCTCTCTGACTTTCCTATTTAAAATTGTAGCCCTCCATCCCCACACTCATGGACCATATCATTCGCTATGTCCTTCCTCTTGCCTTCTTTTTCTTCATAGCTCTTATCAGGACGTGATAGCCTATTACATACAACCTGTATGCATCTGCTTGTTGTTCACTTCCCTCACTAGAAGGTAAGCCTCGGGAGGGTGGGGCCCTCCTTTCTGACTCACCGCTGTTTCCACAGCTTTAGCGCTGCCTGGCTCATGGAGGGAACTCAGTTAATAATGAGAGAAAGAATAGATAATGAATGGACCACTTGGGCAAGCAGCCTGGCCTGAATTTTCCTGAGGGCCCCAGCGCCTGCCTCATTTCACCTCATGTGACTGACTCACCTTAGAGGAGTCACCTTGGCGACTAAGAAGGCATTAGTGGGACCTGATGGAGGCCGGGCGAGTGATGGTGTTAGAGGCACAACAAGGAGGACTCTGGAGGGACACGCCTTGGAGGAGTCTCTATGCTGCCCTCTGGTGGTAGGTCGTGGAACACCACAGACGAGGAACTGAGGCTGTCAGCCTTGCGTGGGAATTTAGAGATTATTAAGGAAATCCCCTAAATTCACATCCCAGGGCCACGCAGAGATCAGATGGCAGAGTAGGAACAACGAATTGGGTCACAATCCGATGCCTTCACCACTACACCATCCTGTCTGTCCCCATCACCGTTGAGATTATGCTGCAAAAGAGAAGGGTATTAGCTGGGAAAACCTTTGGAGAGGGGTTTGGTTTAATTCGACGAGTTATTTGAGCCAGTGCTAGACACCTGGTGGGCAGTTAATTAAAGATTAGAGGGATAAAATGTACAGTAAGAGAGCTTAAGTTTATACCAAAGCAAGTCTTTGGTCAGATGAGTTTGAAACATGAAATTGGCAGAGGAGTTAGCACTTCCCTCCTGGGCTTGTACCTTAGGGTGTGCCCCTCCCTAATTTAACTTTTATCACATTTTATTGTCATGATTTATTAATACATCTTTGTTTCCTCTCTAGACACAGAGCTCCTCGAGGGCAGGGAGGACTGAAACTTCTCCCTGAGATTGTCACCATCACCTAGCACCCCACACAGTAGATGTTCAATAAATGACCATTATATGGGCAAATAGATAAACAAATGAGTGGTTTGGAGTTTCCCTGCCTAGAGATCTTCAAAGGAGAGCAGACAACCAACTCTTCTGTCTAGTCCAAAGACATTATTCGCCTGCCCAAAGGCTGAGGGCTGTGCCCAATGCTTTCTCAAGGTAACTCAGCTTCTATAATTAGATTATACCAAGGTACCAGTTCAAGGTTCTTTTCTCTTATTGGCTAAGCATTTATTGACTACGGGCCATGTGCAAGGTACGGAGCCATTGTTCTCTAAATCTATTAGAGATCCTATTCTATTATTTAATTCTATTACTCCATGTTGACATAAGATGAAATAGTGTCCCCACCGCAGTCACTCTTAGGTGAGGTCAGCCAAGGCAGATGGGGAAGAATCAGCATTGTCTAATCTAAATGGATAAGCTGGCACAGTGGGTTCCCCTGTGTTAATATTCCATAACAACCAGTCCCACTCAGCCTCCTCCCAGCTAATAAACACAGCATTGTTAGGTACCAATATCTGCTGCCTATTAATTGGTATTAAAATCTCCGATTACTTCTTGCTTTCCCTTCCCTCCCACTCATCCACCTGTTGTGTCAAACTGGGAAGAGTTGGTTTGGAACTTACATCCAGTTTTGACTTTGGCACTTGTGTTGTCTTGGAAGGTGTTATCTCTGTCAACAGTAGTTTCCTCATCTGTAAAAAGGGGTTAATAATTTGCTTTATTGAACACCTTGTGGGCCAAGTACTAGGAGAGAAGTAAGGCATACAGAGACAGACAAGGCACAATCCCTGCCCTCAAGAAGCTCATACTTTCCAAGAGGAGAAAGACATGGAAACCAACATAATGTGGAAATGATGCAAAGAGCCTGAGATCCTTTCCTGGGTTACATCAGGGACTCAGTTCTTTCCCTCACTTTCTCTCTCCTTTAAGAATGTTTTTCTCTTTCCATTCCCAACAAACTCCATTGCACTGGCTTGAGAAGTTGCTGAGGGAGGGCCAGTTTGAGGAATCCAGACTTCCTTCTTCCCTTCTTTCCCATACCTCCCTGCCACAGTACACCAAACAGGTTATGTGTGCCTCCCCACAAAGAACACAGTTCTATCCAAGGAGAAAGACTTTCAGATATGAGCTCCTGAGCCGGGCACCAAGACCTTCTCTAATTCCCCCCAACCTACTTGCTCCACAACATTTCTTTCTTCTCCAGGCTATAAACTCTTCACTCTGGGAGTTCCCTGATGGCCTAGTGGTTAGGATTCCAGGTTTTCACTGCTGCAGCCTGGGTTCAATCCCTGGTTGAGGAACTGAGATCCCACAAGCCTCATGATGAGGCAAAAAAAAAAAAAAATATATATATATATATATATATATATATATATATATATACCCTTCACTCTAAACATTTTGATCTACTCTCTGTTGCCCAAACTCACCATTCATTAATGAATTCAGCCATTCATAAAACATGTATGTGATGGTTAATTTTATGTGTCAATTTGACTGGGCTAAAGAATGCCCAGAGACCTGGTGGAACCTTACATTCAGGTGTGTCTGTGAGGGTGTTTCTGGAAGAGATTAGCATTTGAATCGGTAGACAGTGTTAAGAAGATCGCCCTCACCAGTGTGGGTGGGCACCATCCAATCTGTGAGGGCTGAACAGAACAAAAAGGTAGAGGAAGGGCAAATCTGCTCTCTGTTTGAGCTGGGATACCCATCTTCTCCTGCCCTTGGACATCGGCACTCCTGGTTCTTGGTCTTTGGACTCAGACTGGGATTTACCCCATCAGTCCTCTGATTCTTGGGCCTTTGCACTCGTACTGGGACTTAAAACCATCAGCTCCCATGGTTCTCAGGCCTTCGGACCGGGATTAAATTGCTCCATTGGTTTTCCTGGTTCTCCAGTTTGCAGACGGCAGATCGTGGGCATTCTCAGCCTCCATAATCAGAAGAGCCAATTCGTATAATAAATCTCCATGTATATTCTATTGGTTTTGTTTCTGTGGAGAACCCTAATACAACATATTCAGTGTCCATGCAGGCCCAGGCACTGTATTCCGTGTCAGATTTACACAGATGAATAAAGAGATGGGATAATGTAATTAAAATCAGGACAGGCCTCAGTTCAGATCCCAGTTTTGCCATTTTTCTCCGTATGACCTTGCATGAGTCACTGTACCTCTCCAGGCCTTTGTTTCTCTCCTCTGAGAAATGGTGATAACAATAGGGTTATTGTGCAAATTAAGTGAGAGCTTAATCTGTATGCCTTGGGCAACCGTATCCCTATTGCACGTGCGCAGTAAAAAGCAGCTGCAAGGGTTTATAGCAAACCATTCATTGTGTCTTAGGTTGGATGTTCCAGAAGCAGATCCTGAGACAAAAATTCAAGTAAAAGGGATTTATTAAAAAGTTATAAGGGTGGGGAGGAGGGAAAGGGAGCGGGGAAGTGGGACCAGGAAGGGAAGGAGGCCAAGCAACTGTGTGGAACCAAGCAAAGTCTCATAGAGGGCAACTGGGGCTCAGAAGACTCCCATATTACTCCGTCATCCAATAAGGGCTCCGGGTTGGGGTGGGGAGGGGGAGGGAAGGAGGATGTGGGGGAGAAACGTTTCCAGGTGCTTCCAGCACTTCCTGCACAGGGCAATGTCCCGGAGCCCGGAGGCACAGGTGGGCTGCTGGGTACCAAAATGTAGGTACCAAATGGTGATGGGGTCCGAGAAGAAATGCACAGAACACAGTCTCTGCCTCCAAGAGGTTCGGAGCCTAGTAGGGGAGGGGAGATGGGAATAAACATTGCCATCTGAGTTCTGTCCCAGGCACAGCTGCACCGCTGAACAAGGTGCCACGAGGCAGGGGTACAAGTGAGGGTGGGGGGCAGCGTGGGAGTGGTGTCGCGGAAGATAAATACAACTGGCTGGGGAGAGGAAGGCCATTCCAGGGAGCTGTAACAGCACACACAGGGGCACAGGCTCAGGGCCAGTCCTGAAGCAAGAGGGCTTTGGGCTGCGGGAGCCCAGTTTCCGCGCCTGCTCCTGCGCCTGCAGCCCCCGGCCCGCCCCTTCCTGGCCGGTCCTCCGGCCACGGTCACGGTCACGCAGCCTGCCTTCCTGCCGCGCCCCGCTCAGGGCCTCCAGGAACCCTCTCCTGACTACTCCAGCTCCCCGTGCGCGTGACTCTCTTCTGCATTCGTGGCGTTTACTGCCAAGGCTATTACTGTGATGTTTACTCATGTAATTATTTAGTTAATGCATCCTTACAGCCTGTGACATTGTCATTTAACTTTGCATGTAAATCCTGTCTCCCCTGGCCTAATTTTAAGCTTCCTGAGAATGGGAACTGTATATTTTTATTCGTTATATTCCCCCGTGGCACCTGACATTGCAGGACATATTGAGGGTATGAGATAATGATTGAATGAATGAGTGAATCTAGTCCACTTTGAGGCCTATTAAATTACAGGCTCACACCTACAATTCGCACCTGTTCTAAGATTACTTCCAAACTCTAAACTTAGGGGGATTTTTGTTTGTTTTGTTTTATTTCGTTTTGTTTTTTTCAAACCGATCACATATAGGTTTTGATAGCAGTTACCATGTAAGCAAACTGGGTCCTAAAGCGGTGGATTTTAAGGTCAGGGAACCGTCATTTCTTTTAGGCCCTTTTCAACTCCACCCTGGCCAGCCACTTGATTGAAATCAGGCCATTGGGATCTCTGGGCTCCTGCCCTTCCAACTTTCCTGCTCAAATACACCCTTAAAGAATTTGGGGAAACTATGTACCCCTTACACATTTTAAAGTCAACAACTAACATTTTTAATTTTCAGTTTAAATACTGCAAAGGGTATACTTTCTGGGAAATTGTAAATACTTATATATTTAGAAAGTCACATCACTCTTTTAAATGCAGTGGATGAAATATAACACCATAGCCCTTTCATGTTCATTAACACCCTTTTAATAAGTGAAAGTCCATTAGCCAGTCAGCAAATTTACCTCATTTATTTTTCTTTTTAGTTCCTTTTTCCATTTCATTTTCCCTGTAGAGTTTGGTCCTAATGAAATATTGTTTTCATTGTATCACCTTTTTTGTATTTTAGTGTATTTTTGGAAAGTCTTTTATTGTATATCTCTGTAACAAAAATATGTACATATCAATAAATTGGAATTTATTTCCTGTGACCATAAGACTATATTAAAAACCATTATTCTGCCCTGGGTTTATAATTACAATTATTAAAAGATGCAATTGATCAAAACTACAAATATTGACAATGATTAAACAGAAAAGTAAACTTCTACTAAAAATTCATCTCTTCATGAGATGGAAAGGGTTGATTTTTATTTTCCATTGACTTCATTTGGTAGCTCCAGGAAGCGCACCCAGGTTCAGTTCAGGGTGGGCGAGAGAGCTCGGCCTTCCTCTGTCTAGTGAGAGAAGGGTCACTTGTTAATGGAGGCATGTGGAAAAGGAGAACAGTTCTCAGGCAGATTCATTTTAGGAAGGGACACATATGCTTCTGGAAATTGATCCCCTTAAAACTTAGTCCTGCCCACATCTCCCTGGGAGAGTTTTCATGTTCAGCCAGAGGTATGCAAACCATAAGCTATTAAAGAGAGACTTAACTTGGTTTCTCATTCTCCAAAATAGGGATCCCAGAATGGGAGAAATGTGGGTCTGAATGTCCTTGTAACTCTGATAGTTGCATTTCCAACCCTCCACTGGCTGAGTTCCACATCCCTATGCATATGGGCAAGACAGGAACTCAGAAGACTTCCAGATCTCTGTAGGTCCATGGCTGTTATGAGGGCATCTGAATGTTCAAAGTGCTGCTCATTGGCAAAGACGCAGCCTAGAGTCAAAATTAGAAAACATGGTTTTTTGTTTTTCCATTTCATGGAAGCACCATGGTCTCCTGGTAGTTCCCAGCTGGCGGCCACCAGGTGGCAGCAGAGAACACAGTGCTGCCAGCCCTGCCCGGAGAGTCCCAGGGGTGGGGACGAGGCGGTGGGAGGGGAGAGGACTGGAGGTGAGGTAGGGGTGTTCACTTTGGCTGTCAGAGAAGAAAGAAGGGGGAGGCGGGGGCTAAATACCTATCTCAAGAGGGGACAGAAAATATTGAGAACAACACCTTCCAGGTTCAGAATAAAACTGAAGGAATGAGGAAAGGAATTAAGGAGTTAGGCTAAATTGGGGAGAATTCAAGGGAAATCAGAAGGGTAGAGATGGGCTTGAGGGCAGAGGCCCAGGATGCCTCTGGGGGATCCATTATCTGTACTCCTCCTGGGGTGGGTCAAGATCTGGCTCCTCCTGAGATCCGTGGCCCACCTTAGAGGCAGGTGGCCAGGGGTTTTCTGGAGGCTGGGGTCCTGCTGGCCAGGGGTCATCAGGCCGGGGAGGTTGAGAGGGATCAGTTCTAGGGGGTACAGGAGGCCAGACTCCAGATTCAGGCAGGTCTCTCCAGGGACGACTGGGGCCTGGAGGTGGAAGGTCCTCAAAGAGAGGGGGTACCCCTGGCCAGGGGTCACCAGGGATTGGGGGGCCCTGAGGCAATGTTGGGGGGCCCTCCTCCTCTGAGGGCTCTGTGGATGAGGGAGATGGATGGTCTCCGCTGCCTGAGATGCCTGCAGAGGAGGAAGGAGAAAGGTAAGAGGTTGTGAGGATCCCCCCTCTCCCCATAGCTACGGACCCAGGGAGCATCACCTCTCTGCGATGGACCACAGCCTGAGCTGATCCCACAAACAAAACTCAAAAGTAACTCTCACACATTCACAAAATACCAAAGTGATCTTAAAATGACACGAAACGCTGTCCTGAACTATTGACTGGACCAACTTTAAACTGACAGAATCCCCTGCTCCCCGCACATAAGCTCCATCCAACCCTGGTTGGGACACCCCACTGGCAGGGCCACTATATGTGTCTGCAGTCCCAAAGCTGTCTACACCCTGGCCCCGCGTGGCACCCAGACCCCATCTCTACCATGACCTCCAGCCCCTTAACACGGACCTCAGCTCTGATGAATACTCGCCCCACACCTGAATGCTGATCTAAATCGCCACATGGAGCTACACCCAAACCAGCAAAACATTTATTCTGCACTAAAATACACCTTCCCACATCACCTCTATCCCCTTAACTCTTCCCCTCATATGAATTCCCAGGATCTCCCTATCCCTATGCATCCATCTCACCTTTGCCTCATCTTTACCGTCCCCCATCACCCCAAATCACACTCCAGGCCTCTATTCCCAGCTCACCTCCGGCAAAACAGGCAAAGGACCAGGATCCCCAGGAGCTTCCAGTTGAGCATCTTGCCTGTCTCCTGGCCCCCAAAGTCAGGGGTCGGCTGAGTCTGGGTGCTTGGGAACCCCAAGAGGCTTTATAGGGGAGGGGGGGGGAAAGAGGAGGCCAATCTCTGGGGAGGGACCAGCCCAGTCACACAAGGAATCACATCCGAACCTAACTGGTCAAACCCATTTGGAAGGCCATGGCTAATGTGTAACCTCTGATGGTGGCGTCCCTCATTTTAGTCCCCCAGCTCAGGACCCAGCCACCCAGGCTTTATCAATGATCCAGACCTTGGTCACCCCACCACTGTTTTCATGTCCTCCTTCATACACACCCTGCAGCAACCCCTAATAACAGGGACTTCTACCTCTAATCCCTCAAGGTCATTGGAAGCCAAGGAATGGGAGCAAACCACGCATGGGGAAGCAGTGTAATTACAGGGGCTGGGAGGCAGGATGCCGGGCAGGGGGTGGGCAACTGGGGGGAGGACAGGGGGTGTTCCCTTGAACAGCTGGGACACAGCTAGAACGGTCTCAGCTAGTATGCCGAGCCTCCCCCACCCATCCCAGTGTGAACCCTCTCCGTGGGGCTCAGCCCTTCCTGGAACTTCCACTTCCCAGCATATGCCTTCTCCAGGCGTGACGGGGGCCTCCCAAGCAGTGACATCTGAGAATTTCATCCAGGAGCCACCTGGGGTGACTGCAGGTGAAGGAGAAAGTACGAGGACATCCTGATTCCTTCTCCCCACCCCAGGGCTGGTTCCATCAGTCACACCCAGAGGCTTGGGAAGAAGTTGCCTCAGCTCCCCCTGGCATCTCAGCCTCTTTCTCCTCCCTCTGGAATCCTCCTCACTGCCCCTTGAGCCCCTCCCCTTGTCCTTGGTGTGAACTCTGTGCCCACCCCTTCTCTCCCCTCCTCCTTCAGTTGTCAGTCTGTCTGGTCTGAGTCGTTCAGAGATCCCCCTAGAACTTTTCCGCAGCAAGGGCTCCTCTGCCTGGACATCTCATGAGCCTCTCAGAAGTAACGTGTCCAAAACAGAACTCACTTCCTCTCCGGGTTGTCCCCTACCGGGTCTGCTCCCCCGCAGTAAGGGACACCACTGTCCCTCGTGGCTCACTTTTGAGGACTTCATTCCTCTCTCTCCTCATCCCGCGGCCACACCCCAAACCCATCCTCCACAGCCAGCCAACAGATCTCTTAAAAATGCTAAGTCAAATCGTGTGGCTGTCCCCAGCTTTAAAAGTACTCTAAGGACTTTCGACTGATTTAGAGTGAAATCCAAGCTCCACCAGGCCTGGCCTCTCCCTGCAGCATCCTCCCTCGGGCTCCCTCCAGCCTCCGAACCTGCACACCCTGTGCCCGCCCTCGTGCTCCTCCCAGGGGGCTGCACAGCCTGCTCCTCACCTCACTCCGGCCTCAGCACCACATCCCTCCTGAGAGAGGCCTTGCCTGCCCCCCATCTAATGCCGCCCCTCCCCACACAGCCAGTTTCTACCACATCACTGTCATTTATTTTTTCTCTTCATATTCATAGCACTTATTATTGTTTGAAATGCTCATTTCTTCATGTAAGTACTTGCCCGTCGTCTGTCTCTCCCACCGGACTGTAAGTGCCACGGGAGCAGGGACCCGCCCGTCAAGCCCACCACAGTGGCCCCCCGGGGCAGGATGCTGCCTGGATCTGCGATTCCTGTCGAACATGTGAATGTTTTATCTGCTTCATTCCTGGCACTGACCACCTTCCAGAGGTAGTTTTAAAACAAAAGTTGAGAATAAAAAGAAACCTGGAGCTTCTCCAAAAACTTCCTGGGCAGCCTGGGAAAGGGGTTTCGAAAAAGGAATCATCTAGAGAAAGAGCTGTGTGGGGGACCACTTCTCACATTTCCCGGACAAGAGAGGCTGCAGGGAGAAAACTTCCTTATATTCCCAGAGAGAATTGTCCAAACAACGGCTCCTACTGTAGTCATCTTTATTGAGCCACGGGAGAATTCACGACATCTTGGTGGCTGGTGTCCCCGAGGGCAGCTGGATGGGAAGGGAGCTGGGCTGGACCCCCTCCCCAACCCACTCCTCCTCCATCCTCATCCTTCCGGTCCTCGCAGCTGCTCAGTGGCAGACAGAAGAAGAGGTCTGGCTGTCTCCTTCACAAATAGCTTCCTCTTTGGAAATGGCCTCACTCAGGCCCTGCAAGTCATCGAGCAGGACAGAAAGGGATCCTGGGAAAGAAGACCCCAAGGGACAGGAGGTGGACAAGAGAAGGCTGTCACAGTCACGCCGCAGGATGTGAGGGTTATGAGGGAGAAGGCTCCTGGTCCAAGGCGGGCGTGAATAAGAGAGGCTGTGGGCCTCCAGGGGTCACAGAGAACAAGCCTCATGCATTGCAGAGTGCCTGGAGGAGAGATGCCTGAAGTCCCCCGCCATCTGTCCCTTACCTTTGATGGACTCCTTGGTGCATAGGGCCGCTGCCGGAGGTGCAGGCGCTGAAGACTCTGAGGGCCTGGGGCTGGACTCCACAGGTAACCCCTTATCCGATGGGGAAGGAAGAACTGCCAACAGTCGCTGCTGCTTGTAACGGGAGAGGAGACCCTCTTGCTGCAAGGTGGCCTGGGAAGGAGAGGGTTAAACGCCACCAAGCCCGGGCAGAGTCCCCTCCCCTTTCCACAGCTCTGCTCCCTGAGAAGAGCCCCTTCTCCTCCTCCTACCAGCATGAGGTTCTTGTCTCTCTCCAGCTCCTTCAGGCGCTGGGTCAGCCGCTGTCCCTCCTCCTTTCGGGCCTCATCCTGCAGGCGCCGCAGCTCCTGGTTCCGCTCCTTTTCCCGGGTGGCTTTGCGCTGGATCTGGCGCAGGGAGACCACTACGGGAAAGCCAGGCCACAGAGGGGACGGGTGTTGGGCAGCCTAGAGGCCATGAGGCACCGTGAAAACAAGCCTGGAAGGATGGGCAGGAACACTGGGTCCCCAGCTCTGTGACTCAGGTGAGCCACTGACACTTTATGGCTTTCAGTCTGCCGTACAGAGGGAGGGGAGTCTGATGCTCTAGGATCCTATGAATCTGCGAACCCAAAGTACCTCCCCCATCACTGAAGCTTCCCAGAGTCCTGCAGGGGAAATCTGAATAGGGACTGGATATCAGATTTTGTGCAATTCATGTTCATTTTCTTGAAGTGTGACAATGTTATTGAGGTAACATAGGAAAATATCCTATTTGTGGGAGATGCAGCTGAACAGTCAGGATGTTTGCAACTTACTTTCAATAATTCCCCCCAAAATGTTTATATATCAATATGTGTATATATACAGATAGGAAATGTGACCAAAGGTTATTAACTGCTGCCTCTAACCAGAGAAGGTATATGAGTATCCATTACATGATTCTTTTAACTTGGCTAGGTGTTTGAAATTTTTCCCAATAAAAAGTTGGGGGTAATCGTTGGTATGAGATGTCAGACTGCCTTTGCGGAGGAGGGTGACTGGGAGGGGCTGCAGGGGATCCAGGGCTGGTCAAGTGCTGTTGCTTGATATGGCTGCTGGCTATATATGGGTGTTTACCACCTGAGAATTCATCTTCCTTGATAACTTCATGACCCGCACACTTCAAAAAAGCTTTAAAAATAAAGTTTTTAAAATAACCTCATGCCTCAACACTTCCTTCTTCCTGAAAACCCACGTCCACCCCAGCCAATCTCACCGGCCTTGGTGTGTTCCCTGCGAGCCTCGTTCAGTCTCCTTTCTGATTCTGAGAGCTGCTCCCGCAGTCGAGTCTCCACTTCGGCCACCTTCTCCTGCAGCGCTGGGGTGGAGGTGCACGTGGGGTGTCAGGGGAGCCTGGGTTCATGGTTCCCACCCCTGCCCCCACCATGGGTCTGCCCACGGCCCCTCCTGCACACCTTGCCCGTAGATCTCCTGCTGCTGGGTCAGCTCCTGCCGGAGACTGGCAGCCTCCGCCGTGCTCTCCTGCTGGCCCTGGCGAGCCGCCTCCAGCTGCAGCCCCAAAGTGGCCAGGGACTCCTGGGTGCGCTGCAGCTCCTGCTCCAGCTGCTGGGCCACTTCGCTCAGCTTCTGCCGCTCCGCCTCCCCTGGGAAGATGTGGTGCCCACTCAGGCTTCTCCATACCCTAGACCCCAGCTCTTCCCTCTTCCTCTTCACCCCCCAGACTCAGACTCTGGCCCCGGCTCAAGCTCGGTGACTCGAGGACCAGATGTACCTTGCTCCCGGGCCCGGCCCACCTCCTGCTGGATGATGTGGGCACTCAGCT
The DNA here is from genome assembly GCF_965194825.1 of Balaenoptera physalus. Taxonomy (NCBI): domain Eukaryota; kingdom Metazoa; phylum Chordata; class Mammalia; order Artiodactyla; family Balaenopteridae; genus Balaenoptera; species Balaenoptera physalus. The sequence continues at coordinate 23,734,613 of NC_138896.1, forward strand.
GCAGTTCTGTGTCCAGACGGTTCCGTTCCTCCCGCAGCTGCTCCAACTCCAGGCTCATATCCGTGGCCGGTGGGGGTCGGGGGCAGCTGAGACAGGGAAGGGAAACAGAGATGGGGGGAATCACCCAGCTGCCTGACCCCTAAGCCCCCATCCTTCCTCCATCCTCGCTTTTTTGGGTCCCAGAAACCAACACCTTAAAGCCCCACTCCTGCCCCTGATCCACCTCAAAGTGGCCCAAATTTCACCTCTCCTGGCGCAGCTGAGCAAGGGCCAGTTTTCGAGCCATCAGGCCTGGGGAAGAAAAGGCAGAGAGCAACAGAGAGGTGAGCTTGTGGAGGAGAAGAGGGAAAACGGGAGATGCCCGGACTGGTAAGGAGGAGGCAGGAGGGTGGGTGTAGGATGAGAGAGCTGGTGGGGCAGTGACAGGGGCAGGACGCATCTGGCAGTTGCCCTACCCACCCTGAATGGTGTGGACCTTGCGGACGGCATAGCTGACTCGGCTGCTGAGGCCGGGCAACCGGGCTGCGGCCCGCTTCACCTCTGCCACGGCGCCCTGGAGCCAGGTCTGAAAGCTGGAGAAGACACAAAGTCATGACCCTTCAACCCCATCTTATTTCCAAAAGGACTTGATCCCCTCTATCCTGTATTGCTATGTACGTGGGGAAAGCAGGGAAGGGGAAATCAGAGCAAGGGCAAGAGAAGCTGAAGCCAAGAGTAGGGGCCCCAACTCTGTGCCCTGCCAGTCATGAAAGAAAACTGAGAGCTTAAGCCCCTTAGTCATTGTCAAATAAAAATGATGCAGTTGCTCATAAGAAAAGCACAGCTAGGGACTTCCCTGGTGGTCCAGTGGTTAAGTCTCTGTACTTCCACTGCAGGGGGGGTGGGTTTGATCCCTGGTCGGGGAACTAAGATCCCGCATGCTGCGTGGCCCAGACAAAAAAAAAAAAAAGGCACAGCTATTCCTGGTCACAAAACCTACAAAAGCTTCTCATTTGCGTCCTTGCAATCAGTGTCTTTAAAAACAACCCTACAGTTAAAACAATAATCAGGTTCATGAGGTCGCACCTTATCTGGACTCAGATGCCATCACAAAGTAAAGGGTTCAGTAACATCGATTCTATGGGGGCTAAAACAAGTGCCCTAAAGCAGGCTTATCTCTAGCTGATTTAGACTTTTGCACCTCAGGCCTCCAGGTGCGTCTCCAGGCTTGGGGAGTCTCCTGCCGCCATATGCCACGTTTGGGGTGTATGAACTTATGTGCATTCTTCTATGGAACAAAGCCCATAGCTTCCATCAGTTTGCCCCAAGAAGGCATTAAATGACTGTACATCTTTTCAAGCAATGTGCTAAGCTTATTTCTCACGATCTGCCTTTTGATCACTATTATGTATCAGAGATCAAAGTTATCCTCTCTAACAAGTCCCTGATACCAACAAAGGCCGGGTCCACATGCTTTATCAGCTGGCTGTGCCCAAAGCAGGATCAACGTGGCTCATGGAAGTTGAGAAGTCTAAATGGGTCCCCTGGGAGGAGGGCCTATGCAGCACCCAGGGGAAAAACAAGCGGACGACAAAGGCTGAAGGCTGTATCCCTAGCAGCACAGCAGAGATCACTTTTATCTGAAAATTGTTTGAGCGGGTGCTTCCAACACCTACTGTGGCTCTTACGAAAGCCCTTTCCTGACAGGATCTCCAAGCCACCAAGAGACTAAAAAACCTGGCAACAATCTGAGCTTGGGTTGTTTTAGGCCACGTGGACTTTCTGGCAATAAATCATTAGCAAGGACCATTTCAGTACTGTCCTGGTGTCAAAGTAAAACCCTGTCCACAGTGTATCTTTCTGTCTTCCTGGAGGTAGGAGGCACATGCAATGGATTGAATCTGGGCAGTAGTTCATCATAACTAGTCTCTCTAATGCCATGCACGCTTGAAATTTTTCATGAAATTTTTGTTTTGGTTAAATTAGTCCTCAAGGTACAAATCCAACAGAAGGGGATGGTAGGCAAGGACCCACCCTGCATCACAATTGTTCTAAGCCAAAACTGTTATGTGATCCATCTAGAAGAGCTTCATGGTAAAAGTGAACATTTACAGAATGCAGACAATAAGCCAGGCACTGTGCTGAGAGCTCTCCTCAGACCACCTCAGTGTCCCCATGTCCAAAGCCAAGGAGGGATTGTTACCTGTGCAAAGAAACCTGTGCTTCTCCTTAGATGTCGTTCTAAAGGTTATCTAACAATAGCTGTGAAGGAAACACCTAGGAAGTTGGTATGAGAGACAGGCTTGCAATTGATTAAAAAGGTAACTGGCAGGGAGGGGGAAGGGTAAGCTGGGACGAAGTGAGAGAGTGGCATGGACTTATATATACTACCAAATGTAAAATAGATAGCTAGTGGGAAGCAGCCGCATAGCACAGGGAGATCAGCTCTGTGCTTTGTGTCCACCTAGAGGGGTGGGATAGGGAGGGTGGGAGGGAGATCCAAGAGGGAAGAGATATGGGGATATATGTATATGTATAGCTGATTCACTGTGTTATATAGCAGAAACTAACACACCATTGTAAAGCAATTATACTCCAAAAAAGATGTTAAAAAAGTAAACAAATAAATAAATAAATAAAGGGGGGGAAAAAAGGAAACTGCAATAAAGCGAGTCACACGAATTTTCTGGGTTCCCAGTGCATATAAAAGTTATGTTTATGCTATACTGTAGTCCATTAAGTGTGCAATAGCATTAGGTCTGAAAAAACAACTAAACATTTAAAAACAGCATTAATTTTAAAACAATGCTGTTGGAAAAAAAAATGGCACCAATAGACTTGCTCGACACAGAGTTGCCACAAACCTTCGATTTGTAGCAGCATCTGTGAAGTTAATAAAGCAAAGTACAATAAAAAGAGGTATACCTGTGGGTGTTCAGCTTTAAAAAAAATAGATTAAATTTTTTCCAGCTCAACAGGGCATGCCTGCAAAATTTGAAAGAAAGAAAGAAAGAGAGAGAGAGAGAGGGAGGGAGGGAGGGAGGGAAGGAAGGAGGGAGGGAGGGAGGGAAGGAGGGAGAGAGAGAGAGAGAGAAAGAGAGAAAAAGAAAGAAAGAAAGAGAGAAAGAAAGAAAAAGAAAGAAAGAAAGGAAGGAAGAGAGAAAGAAAGAAAAAGAAAGAGAGAAAGGAGGGAAGGAAGAAAGATCAAGTGTCCACATTCCCCATCCTCAAACAGTTCTGAAGGTGGAGACCCTCCTAGGTGCTCTATTTAGCTCAAGCTGTTACTAACTGCAGGAGGAAGTTAGTAATACCTCATCTCCAGCCAAACACGCAGTGGGTGGGAGTCATAACAAGTGACCCTGCTGTGAATGTGGAAGGGGGTTGCCCCAGGAAAAAACAAACACAAAGATTTTACAGGGCTACATACCTCCAGCCCTGCAGCCCTGCATCCTCCACACAGCCAGCTTTCTAGCCCCTCTTGCCTGAGGCTCTTAAACTCCAAGATGCCCAGGAAGCTGTCGAAGCAGAAATGCTACTCCACCCACCCTCCATCCCAGATACCTGCTGACAGCATTGGCCACAAGCTTCAGCTGCTCTTCCGCTGTGGCTGTCTGCTGCTGCTCCCGGCGCCGGGCCTCCTGAGTGCGGCTCAGCTCCGTCTGCAGGGCCTAGGAAGGATACGGTAAAGAACATGGTCCCCTCAGGACTTCCCTGGCAGTCCAGTGGTTAAGACTGCTCGCTTCCACTGCAGGGGGCACGGGTTTGATCCCTGGTTCGGGGAACTAAGATCCCGCATGCCACGTGGTACAGCCAAAACAAACCAAAAGTGTCCCCCTCCCTGGGGTTTCCCTGCCCTCCCTCAGCCTCTGCCCATCTCAGACACTGACCTTGGCACCCATCCGCTCTACCTCCACCTCTGCAGCTTTGTCCTGCAGGGAGCGCTGCAGGATGGCCTGCTCCTGGCACTGGGTTTTGACTCCTTCCTGGAGCTCTGCCACCTGGGGGAGGAGAGGAGGCAGGACTAGAGCCAAAGCTGTAGGGGAGGCATTGGGAAGGAAGGGGCAGGTGCAGGGGTCTCTGAAAGAAGGCCACACATGGAGACAGTAAGCCCGGGTTCCTAAGAATGGAGTCTGGGTCCAGGTTTCCTTCCAGAAGCATGTTCCCCATGCCCACACCTTAAGGAACTACCCTGTGACCGACCCACCAGGACCCGTGGCCAGCCTCTGCCCGTGCCACCCACCCATCCTTGGACACTGTCCCCTTCTGGGGGAGGCCGGCCCACCTCACAGAATGTAAGCCTCATGAGAGAAGGTCCTTGTCAGCCTCTGCTCAGGGCTGTGCTGCCAGCATGTGGGAACCACCCAAGTATTTGGTGAATAAATGCCACCCCTCCTGTAAGGAGCAGAGAGCTGGGGGAGAGCATGGGGAGAGAGGGTGCCAGGCGACCTGTCCCTTCAGCTGCTCCACGCATTCTCTGTGCTCCAGCTCCTGGGCCTTCAGCTGCACCATAAGGGCAAACACCTTCTCCCGCCAGCGCTTCAGTAGGGACTGGCACTTCTTGGTGAACTCGGGCTCCAGGCAGTCTGAAGGCTGAACCTGAGGGTGGAGGAAGTGGGGAGAGTGTGGGCCCCTGGGGGAGCAGAGGAAGGAGGTGGGTTTTATTTCTTCTGTCCTGCCCAGGCATCAGGAGCCACAGCAAGAAGAGGCGTTCAGGGGAAGACGCAGGCAGGTTCTAGGAGCGGCACACCGACACCCCCCACACACAGGGGGCACCCGGGGGCGAGGGGCCTGGGCCAGGGGCCTACCCTCCGGGCCAGCTCCTCCTCCTGCATGCAGAGGATGTGCGTGAGGCTCTGCACGCGCACCTGCAGCAGCTCCGCGGTGGTGTGCAGGCCGGCCTGGTCCTCCCGCAGGTGCTTCGGGCAGGGTTGGGGGAGAGAGAGAGGACAGCTACCTCTTGTCGGGTCTCCCAGTGGCCCTCGAGCAGCGGCCAGGCTGTGTGCCCCTTGACAGCACTGCCTTCTCTCCTGGGGACTGTGCTCTTCTCCAGGGCCCCCTAGCCCAGGACCTGAGCCCTCACGTCCCACCCCATGCCCAGCGCTCTCTCACCTGCACGGTTTCTAGAAGCTCCTGTCGCTCTGATTCCCACATCTGACTGTGGACCTCGGGAGGGACCTGCTCCCCCACGTACCTCCTTAGGTTCTCAACCAAGGTCACCTGAGCCTCCAGATCCTCTTGGGTCTTCCTAGGGTTGGGGTGGGAGCAGGGTAGCCATCAGGGGGCACCCTGGAGACCCACCCCACCCACCAACCCACCGAATGCCAGACCAACTGCCCTTCGGTCGCCCACTTGCCCACTCACCTCAGCTGCTTCCGCAGCAGCTCGGCCTCCCTCTGGGCCGCAGCCAGCTCCTCGGCTTCTCCTGACCTCCTGGTTTCCAGACTACTCAGAGACTTCTCCAGGCCCCCAGCTTTGCTAGTCAAACTGGAAAGAGCCTCCCGGTGAGCCTGTGTCAAGGAGGAGAGCTGTGGAGAGAAGGGAGGGCTCAGCAGGGGCCAGCTCGCCCACACCTGGGCTTTCCAAATCCGCCCTCTGCTTTGGCCCTGCCCTTCACTCCCACCTTCTGTGACCTTGGACAAGCACCCAAGAAATCACCCAACTGTGCACAGCAAAACAGAGACCATGCTTGGTGCCTCACTCCCCATCACCCTCCAATCCACCAGCAGTTCCTGTCAGGTCTCCCGCCAAAACATTGTCACTTCTCTCCATATCCAGTGCCACCAACCTGAGGTAACCCACCCTCATCTCTGGCCTGGACAATGGCAACCATCTCCTGACCGGTCTTAGAAACCTCCAGTGGCTTACCACAGCGTTCAGACCGGCTTCTTCCCTGGGCCTGTGAAACCTGTCGTGCCTTGGCCTCTGCCTGCTTCTCCGAGCTCTGTCCTGTTTCTCCCACTGCCCGCTCTGCTCCAGCCACAGTGCTCTCCCACCGTCCCCCCAACAAGTCTGCTCTTTCCCACCTCAGAGTCGACCTGGAGGCTTGGCTTCCCCCAGCTCCTCAGATCTCAGTGATGCCGCCTCGTGGGGAAGGCCTCCCCGGACCGCTACTCCCTACTCAGCACCTGCGCTGTCCTATCACCTGTTCGTGCCCTTCCTGCACTTCTTATCATTATGAAATGATCCTGCTTCTGCACGTGCTTACTGTCTGCTTCCCCCCATCCAGAAGGAAGCCCTAGGAAGGCAGGGAGCTTGTCCTTTTCTCACAGCACCACCAACAGTGGTTAAGGGTGTCAGATACGCTGAAGGAGTCATGGTTCGGCCGGTGAAGGAGGGGAAGTGGCTGCCCTCACTTCCGGTCTGCCCGCCTCTAGCCCTATCTCTATACCATGGTCACTGTGAGCTTTTGGGACACGAATCACAAAACTGGTCCTTTTACACATAAAATATAAACCTGATCATGTCATTTCCCTGTTAAAACCTTTCAGCGGTTACCCATTGCTCTTAAGGTAAAGTATAAAGTTGAACAGGCCCAAGGCCTCACACTCCACCCCAACACCCAGAGCCCCTCTCATCGCCTGCACTCAGGCCCCTCTGGCCTCCTCCCATTTACATCTACTTGAAGTCAAGTGTCACACCAGCCCCCATCACCTCCCCACATGCCTGCCCACCAGCCAACTCCTATTTTTTTATTTTAATTAATTAATTTATTTATTTACAGCTGCATTGGGTCTTCGTTGCCGTGCGCAGGCCCCCTCCAGCTGCGGCCAGCAGGGGCCACTCCTCGCCACCGCGCATGGGCCTCTCATTGCGGCGGCCCCACCCGCTGCAGAGCATGGGCTCTAGGCGCGTGGGCCTCAGCAGTTATGGCACGCGGGCTCCAGAGCGCAGGCTCAGTAGCTGCGGCGCATGGGCCCAGCTGCTCCGTGGCATGTGGGATCCTCCCAGACCAGGGCTTGAACCCTTGTCCCCTGCACTGGCAGACGGACTCCCAACCACTGCGGCACCAGGGAAGCCCGCCAACTCCTATTTAACACAAATGTCAACTTCTTATCATTAAGCATCTTTCATGAATCTAAAGCCTCTTTATATTTTTCTTTGAATGATCTCCTCTGTCCATTTTCTGCCTGGACTGCTGTCTTTCTCTTCTTGATTTCCAGGCACATGTTATATAGTAGGGATATTAGCTTTTTCTTGTGATATGACCTGGAAATATTCTTCTATAGTTTATCACTTACCCTTTAATTTTACTTTTATTTTGTCATTCCTAAGTTTGGTATTATAAAGTCAATATATCAATCTTTTCCTTAATGGCTCTGGATTTTGATTCACAGGTAGAAAGGTTTCCCCATTCCCAGGTTATAAAGGAATTCACCCATATTTTCTTCCAATATCTTTATGGTTTCATTTCCTAACATGTCGACTGGTTAGGGTGGCCTTCCCAAACCCCCAGACCAGTCAGGGCTCCTTTGTCCTTCTCCTTCATGGCTCTTTTCCCAATTGCAATTAATTAACTACAATTAAATTAAGCATTGAATGTGTGTATCCCCCACTAGGCTGTCAGCTCCACCCACAAGGGCAGAGAGTTGGCTGATTTGCTCACCCCAGTGTCCCGGCTCTTGTCTCAGGGATGGCAAAGAGTAAACATGGATAAATGCTTGCTGACTGAATAATCGCCCCTTCCCAGTCCACCTTAGGACCCCACTCCCACCTCCCTTGCTCTCCCTCCCACAGTGTTCCCAGATGAACTGGGTACCTGGAGTAAAGTAGAAAGACAAACTACTTCCTACTGGAAGAGGAAGGAGGGCTTCAAGTGGTGGGAGGTCTCCTGAGTCCTGGCAGAAAAGGGCAATCTGAATAAGACCAACACATCCAAGTTCTCCCTCTTTCCAGGTCACCTGTTTCTTTCACCTTCACCAAACATCTCATCACCCTTTTCTGCAATGCCTGCTCTTTGCTGGGGAGCTCCTGCCCAGCTCACCACTGTGCAGCTGAACCCTTCCCAGGCCCACATTCACCTGCTCTTGGTGCAGCCTCTGAACCTCCTCCAGCTCCCGCTGGCTCCCTTCTTCCAGGTTCTTCCGGACAACCTCGGCCCCGGCCAGGGCAGCACGCAGGCCCTCGGCCTCAGCGCGGCCAGCCTTCTCTGCCCGTGCCAGTGCCTCCAGCTCCATGGCCTGGGCCTCCAGCCTCATCTTCTGCTGCAGCGAGGTCTCCCGCAGCACCTGGACCTCCTCCTCAAGGCGTCGCAGCTCTCGCAGCTGCCGAGAGATCAGCTCAGCCTGCTGGCTCAGGGCCTGCGACCCGGCCAGCTCCACGGACCTTCAAAGACAGGTTAGCACACGTGAGACCTGTCTCTGGTGCTGGGAGGGTGGCCAAGGCATAAATGGAGACAGGAGAAGGAGGAGAGGATCCCTCTGCTCCCATATGGGGAGATGGCAGGGGATGAAGCTGGGCCATGGGGATCTCTGCATTTCCGTCACCATCATCATTGATAACAGCCCTACTAAGCATATCTGGGCCCACAGGACCTAAAGGTTAGCTGAGTTCATGGAACATGACCTCTCTCAAGGACAATATACAGGCAGATGTGTTAAACATCACATGTGCACATCATTAGGCCACACGTTCTGAACTGGAGAAGCGGGAAGGACACTCAGAGATTTCTGAATTCTGATTTAAGGGCAAGGAAAAGTTTGATGGAGGTGGAAAGAGAGGTCATGGCAACGAGTATCAATATGGTGAGGCCAGGCACTAGTTAAAATCATTTATTGAGTGTTAGGTACACCACATGAGAAGTCTGAGAGTGCAGTACCTCAATAAATTACATAGTCCCAACCGCTGGAGAGCAGAGTCTACTGGCGTCACATAAAGTTGAAACCAGCTTATAACATGGCTCTTGACACAGCTCCCTCACTGAGGCCCAGAACCACAGCATTTTTTTTTTTTTTAATTTTAATTTATTTTGGCCACACCATGCAGCTTGCAAGATCTTAGCTCCCTGACCAGGGACTGAACCTGTGCCCTTGGCAGTGAAAGCAGAGTCCTAACCACTGGACCACCAGGGAATTCCCCAGCACCTTTTTTAAGTGGCAGAGATCTGTAGCCTAGAGAAATTAGGTGACTGGCCAAAGGACCCCTAGCTGGTAGCCAAATTAGTCACAAAGAATCTCTGTCTCCTGACACTCACTCCAACGCTCCCCTTTCATCATTATGCTCCTTTCCCTTTGACGGGGTCCAAGGTAGACTCACCTGCAATCCACTCAAGAACAAAATGGCAGGATGATGTTCCAGTACATTTGGGAAAAGACACACATGAAACAACAAGAATAAGAATCTTCACAGACAACAGATTGACAGATGGCATGGTCAGCTCCGTCAGAATGAATCTACACTACCGCCGCACACGGTCTGTACTCCCAGCCCGTACTTCTTCAGCCTGCCTTATCCTACGCTTAATACAATCAGCTGTGGGTCAACCTATCTCTTCCCTTAGGATTTAAAATTCTTTGATAGGAGCTTCCCTAGTGGCGCAGTGGTTAAGAATCCGCCTGCTAAGGCAGGGGACACGGGTTCGAGCCCTGCTCCAGGAAGATCCCACATGCCGCGGAGCAACTAAGCCCGTGCGCCACAACTACTGAGCCTGTGCTCTAGAGCCCGCGCCCCTACAGCCCGTGCTCTGCAACAAGAGAAGCCACTGCAATGAGAAGCCCACGCACCGCAACGAAGAGTAGCCCCCGCTCACTGCAACTAGAGAAAGCCTGTGCGCAGCAACAAAGGCCAACGCAGCCAAAAATAAAATAAATAGATAAATTCATTAAAAAAAAATTATCAAAAATAAAATAAAATTCCTTGATATCAGGATCTCTCTTATTCATTTTTGTTATTCTTGTCCCTAGCATCTAGCACACTGCTATTATTTATGCATTGTAGGCAACAACAATTGCTTATATAAAAATGAATAATCACGGAACTAAGGGCTGAAATAGGGTAAGGAATCTATTTCAGGGAAGAAGGGCCACTGGCAAGCAAGCCCAAGAAAACAGCAACATTAGATCTGTACCTGCCTCTCCACCCTGGCTCCTGCCCTTTGCCAGAAACTTCCTGTTCCCACATGGTCACTTGAGGTCTCTGGTTATCTGGCCGCCTCTCTAAGACATCTTGATGGGCTGGGGGCTGAACCAGGGGAATGTCTGAGACCCACGTGGGAGCCATTCTTGGCAGAGTTGGAAGGGGCCGAACTTGGAAGTGGGATGGGGGAATCAGCCCAGTGGAACCTGAAGAATCATAAGGACAAAGATGGTCAGTTTCCCAGGGAGACATAATCACCAGCCCCCTTGCCAGGTCCCACTGACCTGAAGGTCGAAACATTTCCACATTATTTGAAGTCTCTAGAGTCTGTGTCCAGCCGTCTATGCTCCCCTGGACAACAGGAGAAACAAGGACACTCCAATTCAATTTTCAGGCCACCTTCCAAAGAGAGAGCCCCTACAATAACAGTCATAATCCTTAAACAATAGCCAGGTCCATCTGACTCTTAGCTCCTCTTATCCTACTTCCCAAAAGAAGTAGGAAATACCTGAAGATCATTTGCTTGTCTCAGCTGGTTCCTGATAGGACTGTGGCAACAGCCATGAGATAGAGAGAATTTACTGAGACAGGCTGAGAGAGGCTCTGGTTTTACTCATACTTTTAAAATTCTGGGCAGTGCCTTTACTCTCCTTCTTAAGTTTCTACAGTCTCTACCTTTCCTGGATGGAGGTGAGAAAGGAGGTATGCAGTGCAGAGGCTGTGAGCCCAATCTCCAGAGTTCTCTCCATGGCTCACCAAGGCCTTGGGGAAGCCCATCCAGACACCACCAAGCCATGACTCCTGGGTCCTTCCCTATCAAAGCGCTGGCCCAATGCCTAGTCCCTGATGAATGTGGCCACATGTAGGGCAGGACGCCTACCCAGGACCCCCGGGGAATCCAGGCAGCCTAGACCCCTTGGCAGAAAAGCCAGCTTCCTGACGTCGCATCCAAACCCTTCCAGCAACCTTCCTCTCAGTTTCTCTCTATTGTCTCCTCAGCTTCCATTCCTGTCGCCCACCCACCTCTCCAGAGTCCTAGAGCAGAGAGAGGGGTCTTCAAGATCTCCCCACCCTCCCACCCGAATTCATCTATTTTCCCCCCAATCTGGGATTCCTATCCCTCCCTACATCCTAGTTTGCTTTTATCCTGAAGAAATTATTCTGGCCCCTTACTCTCTCATCTCCCAATAGCCTGCTCTCCCTCCCTCCTCTCCCCCACATATGAGTCTTCGCCCTGCTGGTCGCTGAGCTCTAAGGCTGTTCTGACCACCTCATTTGTTCCTTTACCCTGCCCTTGCACCCCTCCACCCTATGGATCCCTGAACCCACCCCCGTACCCCCTCTCAGCCCCTTCCCGCCCCCAACCGACTCTTCCCGAACGCCCCTTACCCGGCGCGAGAGACCCCCTCAGCCCTTTGGCCACACCCCCTACACCTAGCTCCCGGGCGCGGCCTCGGCCCCTGACCGCGCCTGCGCAAAGCGGGCAGGTTGGCGGGACGCTCTAAAGCCTACAAGGCTACCAACCCGGAAGGAGGCGAAGAGGTAAACGCAGGCGCAGTAGTGTCTAAAGCCCGGCCCAATTAAGGCGTTGGGGGCACCTCCGCGCCCTGGCAGCTCCGCCCAACTCCGGGAACCCGGGAAAACTTGTGAACTAATCAGAAAAAGCGGAAGGCGGGAGATCGGGGACCCTCCCAGCTCGTCGCCCAATGGAGAGAAGGAGGGCAAACAAGATGGCCAATCAGAAACAGCGCGGGGGGCGGGCTCGCTCGGCGGGAGCTTCGGACCCGGGAATTCCGAAGGCGGGGTCGGCGCTGCCCGCGCGCGGAGGCCGCACCCCTCCTGGCCCTGGTTTCCTCGCTGTCAAACAGCCGCAGGAGCACCAACCCGGGCCGAGCTGGCACTGCCTGGAGAGGGGACCATTCCGAGACTGCACCGCGCGGTAGATACGAACCTGGGCTGGGGCGGGGAGGGAAAAGGCTGGGTTTGCCTTGCATCATCCCGGGAGCCCTTTCTTCTGTTTTTATCCCACCCGGAGAAGTCGGTAAGCAAGGGTTTAGATCCACTTTGCTGGAGAACGTTAGAGACCCGTTTGCACTGCCTTTTGAGGGGTGACAGTGGATACACTTCCCACTGGGGTTCAAGCCAACTAGTTATGAGTGAGGGATTGGCCAGAAGAGTGAGGCGTGGGCTAGCAGGAGGGTTACTCTATTTGGATCAGCAGGTTTTACAGGAAGAAGCTTCTCTTCTCCAAATTACACTGAGGTGACAAGTTAATATCACACAGAAGCAGTCCCCACCCTCACTCCCACACCTACAGTTCGAATTTCCCTAGAAGCTGCCTAATGTATTGTTGCCTTGCACAGATTGAAGGCTCCTGGAATACTTAGCAGCCTGAGGATCCGATTCAGCTTCGTGCCACAAGACGCCTTCATTTTTGCACTACACTGGGACCTTCACCGAATTTTTCAGTTGCAAAGCTGTTGACAGCCAATTTTGCATCGCGTCCTAGGCTCCTTGCACTCTGAATTTGCCCTACTCAGGGAGTGTGCTCAAAGTTGAAATTGCACAAAGGACAGCTCAAGTTTGCATCAGAGGGAAAGTGAACTTAGGCCAGATGTGCATGGCCCAGGGAGTGGGAAAGGTGATGGATTCCTAAAGTGGAAGAGGTGGTGTGGAGGGGGCACCGCCCATGCTGCCTTGCTTCCAGCTGCTGCGCATAGGGGGCGGCAAGGGTGGCGATCTCTACACCTTCCACCCCCCAAGTGGGGCTGGCTGCACCTACCGCTTGGGCTGCAGGGCCGACCTCTGTGATGTGGCCCTGCGGCCCCAGCAGGAGCCCGGCTTCATCTCTGGAGTCCATGCGGAGCTGCACGCTGAACGCCGGGGTGACGACTGGAGGGTCAGCCTGGAGAACCATAGCAGCCAAGGTGAGGAGTGAGCAGAGCAGCCTTATGCCTGGGCAGTGCAGTTCTGGGCTGGAATGACCAAGAGTCTCCACAGGGACTCTGCCTGCCTCCCAAACTCCCCATCAGGTTGGATGGATGGTTGTCATCCAGACCTGTCTTCCCACCAGAAATGTGCAGTGTCAGATCTTTGTGGGGCTGACCCTGTTTAGCTCTTAGAGGGGCTGGGAGGTAGATCCAGGGCCTGGAGTATCACAGTGGGGTTGTTCTGGGGCCACTGGGGGACAAGCTCAGATTTGACTAAGTTTCGAGATTTGTGTAGGAACCTTGTCCTTAGCTTAGGGCAGTTATATGTTGAATTATGTTTTAATGATCTGGACATGTGTCTTACTCCCTGACTTGGAGGCAGTTAAGTCAGCCTCACAAGGCCTGGGTTCCCTCGCAGTTCTGCTACTGGCACCTGGCAGTATCACTCAGGCCTGTCACTTCACCTTTTTAGATCTTAGTTTCCTCTTAGGTAGAATGTAAATCTTTGTAAGGTCTGTTTTGGGGAGTGCTGTGGGGATTGGATATAGTGGCCAACATTCATTTAGTGCTTACTATTATGAGACAAGAACATTTTAAGGGCATTAAATGTAGGTGAGCACAAATACCCCATTTCACAGACAAGGAAAATGAGGCATAAAGAAGCTAACTTGTCCAGGGTCACATGGCTGGTAAGTGGTGGAGCTTGGATTTGAACCCAGACAATCTGAGCTGTGCTGATTAGTACTGAGTTGGAACTGAGTGAAAGTGAGCATCTCTGAGAATTGGACCTCAGTGAATTGAGGGAAGGAGTTCATTCCCTCCATGTGCCCTGAGGGAGGGCATAAGAAAAATAAACTCATTCCCAACTCACAAGGAGTTTCATATCTGATGTCACCTGCTGAGAGATTTAGAATGTGAGAATTTGATGACAGGTGTCGTGTTCTTCCTCATGTTCCCCAGAAAACCAGACAGGACCAGATTTCTCCACTTCTGACCTGTCATTTGTTTTTGTCGTTCTCTGTATTTGTCTGGTGCCCCACAATCAACAGGGACTTTGGTCAATAATGTCCGACTCCCAAGGGGTCACAGGCTGGAGTTGAGTGATGGTGACCTTCTGACCTTTGGCCCTGAAGGGCCCCCAGAAACCAGCCCCTCAGAGTTCTACTTGTTTCAGCAAGTCCGAGTCAAACCTCAAGATTTTGCTGCCATTACTACCCCACGGTCTAGGGGAGAAGAGGGAACCGGGGTTGGTTTCCGGCCCATGCTGCCCTCCCAGGGGGCTCCACAGCGCCCCCTCAGCACCCTCTCCCCTGCCCCCAAAGCCACGCTGATCCTCAACTCCATTGGCAGCCTCAGCAAGCTCCACTCCCAGCCCCTCACCTTCTCACGGAGTGGGGGTAGGCCACAGAGCCTGCCTGTTCCCACTCCAGCTGGGGAAGTGGGGACCACCCCTTCTGTCCCACCCCCAAGAAACCGGAGGAAATCAGCTCACCGCGTGTTGGCAGAACTGGATGATGAGAGAGAGGCTCCCAAGAGCCCCCCACCAGTCCTTTTGGAGCCCAGGAAGAAACTCCGTGTAGAGAAAACCCCACTGACACCCAGTGGGTAAGTAGAGAGAACTTTGTCTCGTATTTCACTGCCTTTTGATTCTTTTAGAGCCCTAGGCTGGGAAGTAGCTCTCTGCTTGGGGGATGGGGATGGGAGATGGAACAGAAGTTGGAATGACAAGACCTGGGTTCGTTCTTCTAACCAGATTCACCTTTAGTCTAGTGAATCTATATAGGTTCACTCTGCAGTTATCCAGGGGAAAGTTTTAGGCCTCTGCAGGTTTCCAGTGACCCTGGTTTTTGTGTCACTTTCTTCAGAAATCGACGTGGGCGTCCTCGGAAACACCCAGTGAGCAACCCCAGGGCTCCCCCTGCAGTTGGGGGCGGGGAGCACTGTGCAGCCCCTTGTTGCTGCCTACCCCAAGAAGAGACAGTAGCCTGGGTTCAGTGTGATGGTTGTGACATCTGGTTCCATGTGGCCTGTGTTGGTTGCAGCATCCAGGCTGCCAGGGAGGCCGACTTCCAGTGCCCAGGCTGTCGTGTAGGCATCCAGACCTAAGGCCCACCACCAAAGCACCAGAGGACAGAGCTGGCACCTCCAGGACATGGGTGGACACTGGGGTGCCAATGGGTCCTAAGAGATGCCCTCTTCTTCCCTTGCCTCTCTAGGAGGGAATGACTACAGGGGAAGGGTCCATTCCTATGGATTATCAATTCAAGGCCTGGAGCAGGCCCTCATGGCCAAGGTAACAGAAGAGATGGCTTCCTGCCAAAGATATTGCTGCCTCCAGGAAGTTGCCAGTGAGCTGGAAATTCCTACTTGTCACAAGCTGTAGGTCCTTGTTGTCATGGACACTAGAATGTCTGGTCAAGAGAACCCATCAATTGCAGAGGTCACGCCTGGGAAGTTATAAGCCCCAGACTTGAACAAGCAAGTTCTAAATGTTCTTGATGGCATCGCCTAAGGCATCTCTGGGAAAACCTAGGGCACAGCCCCCAAACTTCCTTACATTGTGAGCAGTCCTGCCGCTGACCACCATGATTGTGACCTGACTTTTCAGAGCTTTGCTTCCATTTCCAAATAAAGAATGAGCAGCTTCATATACTCCAAGGTACTTACTCTTTTTGTGGGTCTGATACTCCTTGCTTTCCAATTTTTGAGAGAATGGAGTGGTAAAGTCTGGAAAACTAATTCAGATTCTTAGGGGAGGAGATGAGCAGACAAGGCAGAGAAATACAAACCTGCTCTCTGAAAAGGTGCAAATATATGAGGTAAGCTGGAGGTGGGAAGACAGGAAAAAAGGAATCCAGGTAATTACAGTTTCTAGTTTCAAAGAAAACAGATCCGGGATTTCCCTGGTGGTCCAGTGGGTAAGACTCCGAGCTCCCAATGCGGGGGGGCCCGGGGTTCGATCCCTGGTTGGGGAACTAGATCCCGCATACATGCCGCAACTAAGAGCCCACATGCGCCACAACTAATAGATCCCACGTGCCGCAACTAAGACCCGATGCAGCCAAAATAAATATTTATAAAACAACAACAAACAACAGATCCACTGCCATTAAAATAAGGTACTTGGGATTTGGTCAAGTTCATGAGGGTGGCAGAACTTTTACAAGGTTGACCAGTACTACCAGGAAGAGAAAACCTGAGACACCAGCTACAACAGATGCCGACCTGGTCCAGTATATCAACATAACCCACATATGCTACACTGATTCTCTTCTGACAGTCGTACACCAAGCCAAGATACTGTCAAAGTAGCATTTCTATAGTTCTTATTAGGAAAGCCCTATCTTGACCTATCCTATTGCAACCTGCATATCCATCCCCTTCCTCCTCTACTTAGACTTACCAACCCAAGTTTTTTACACATTGAGGAAAGGCTCCAGAGCAAGGGCTCTAATTAGGAAGTGGCAGAGGCAGGACTAAAATGTGGGAGGTTTTGGTGAGTCACAGACAGGGTAGGCAAAAACCTTAAGTGGAAACCAAATGGACCCAGGTATCAAGAAAGCACAAAGTAGAGTTTCCGGTTGGGGTGATATGCAGAAGAAATGAGTACCTAAAAGACTTGATTTCTTAGCACAAAGCCACTGAGGACTTCCAGAGTAGAGTGGGGAAAAGCAAAAAGCCAGCTCCTAATAGGGAATGGACTATGTAATAACTGCATCTTTGGGCAAAAATAAGGTGTTCACCTCCAATTTCCCCAGGTCACAGGCTCCTAAGAACTAGCTCACACCTATAAGAGCCCTCTACATATAAACTTGGGATCCAATCCCAGATCTCCCTCTGACATTGTGACTCTGGGCAGTTTAAACGGCATCCTTGGTCTCAGGGTCATTTGGGTGGAAGAGCTATTAATACCCACTATTAACTATCCCCATCCACGCTTCAATAACTAGAGGAGAATAAACCAAAGACAAAAGTATCCACCTACTAGGTCCCAGGCTTCTTTATTTAAGAACAAAGTGATGAGTGATGTGGGGATTAAAATCAAGAGCATCATTGAACTTCACCTTCCCTCCAACCAGTTCCCCCAAACTCCCTGCCCCCACACCCTTTGTGTTCCCAATTCCTTTCTTAGTGAATGAAGAACTTAATCCCAAAGCCCTGGTACGAACCCCAGGGTTCTCTCCCTAGCTGTCCCCCTTCCTCTGCCCCCATTCCTGGGAAGGGCAAACACCTCAGTTTGAATGCATGGGGGAGCCCAGAGTGGTGACAGACACCGAGGGAAAGGCCTCACCCTCAGGAAATGGGACTGAGGAGTACAGCGTAGTGAAATGAGGACCCCCATAGCCTGGGGTACCAAAATGGGGCCCTGGAGCCAGAGGAAAGGATACTGGTCCCCCTGAGAAAGGAGACCCAGAAGCCTCAAAATCCTCTCGTTGCGAATAGTCACTGCTTGATCGTTTGCCCTTCTGGCGACGGTTGCAGAACCACACTCGGACCACCTGGGAGTGGAAGACGGGAGAGGGACATTCGATCATAAGCTCTGGGAGGTGTGAATGGGGAGGAGGAGATGGAGCACACAGGGACGCGGACAGGGGCACTCACATCCTTCTCAAGCCCGAGCTGCTGAGCGATGTGGCTGATCTGCTGCAGGGTGGGCTTTGGGCACTGCAGGAACATGCTCTCCAGGTTGCCTCTCACTCGGTTCTCAATACTCGTCCGCTTTCTCTTCCGGGCCTGCACGAGGGTCTCTGCCTTGCATATCTGGGCAGGTGGGGAGATGACAAGGAAGGAAGTGGGAGGGCAAGCCTCGAACCTGCTGAGCAACAGCATCATGAGGTCAATGACTCGAGAGCCAGCTGCTCAGGAGCACTGACTGGCACCAGGGCCACAAGAAAGATCCTGGAAGGGTGGGTTTAGACCAGTGGCCCTGGACCTTCTCCCAGCAGAACTGAGGAATTGCACTCCATCCCAGTGAGGACCACTGCCTCCAAGAGGGAGAGCTGCCAGCCATGGATGGAAGCAGTGGAAATCGGGCTGAGACCAGGCGGGTCCCTATGCATCCCTCCCACCCTCACCTCCTGCAGATTCTCGTTGTTGTCAGCTTCCTCCACCCACTTCTGCAGCAGGGGCCGCAGCTTACACATGTTCTTGAAACTGAGCTGCAAAGCCTCAAAACGGCAGATGGTCGTTTGGCTGAACACCTTCCCTGGGGAGGTGGGTTGAAAGAAGCAAGGTGAGGCAGCAGGCAGGGCCCTTTCGACCCCAAGACCCAGGGCTTGCCACCTCTTCCTGCCCTCCCAAGATCCCACACAAGTACGGTATCTCTTCCCCCTCTACCCTCACCCCTAAAGAGGGTAGAAACACCCTTCTCTCACTCCCTTGGTGGGGAGGAAAGGCCCAAATTCAGGGATGTTCCTTCCAGGGGAGATGTGGTCCCTGTGTTCTGTGGGTCAGAACATGCTAGGTGAGACTCACCAAAGAGAACCCCCAGGGTGAGCCCCACATCGGCCTGGGTATATCCCAGGGTGATCCTCTTCTGCTTTAGGAGCTTGGCAAATTGTTCAAGGTCTTTCTGAAGAGCTTTGATGTCCTGGGACTGCATTTTAAAAGGCAGAGGACATGTAAGAACATAAACATACCAGTTACCCACCCCACCCCCCCCTTCCATTTGGGCCCCAAGGAATAAACAGTCTATGGGAGCATCTCTGCTTCCAGGCTACCCACCTAATAAGTAGAAATAAACTATATACAAATGTCATTTACCCCAGAAAGTGACACATCCATCAGATGCAGAACGTCATTCGATAATGCAAAGAAAAGCCCAGGCCTCAATGAGAACACCTGTCAGGTTATGAAGGGGGCTCCTGCCCTTTAGTTCTTTAACACTCACAAAAGCTTTTTGACTCTAGTATTACCTCAGTTTGAGGAAGTGTTGAGTGTAGAGATACAGAGCACCATGTCTCTGGTTCTCTTTCCAAATATACTCTCTCCAGCTTACTTTGAGGGTCCCACAAACTATGACAAGGCATGCACATTCACAAACACACTACAAAACAGTCGTCATACGAGGTATGAATAACATGCTTTGTATATAGTTAGTGCTCAATTTTTAAAAATCTGATTATCCCTTATTTTTAACTGTATCTTTCTGCAATATAAAAGCATCCTCATTGACTAATACAACATATTTATTGAGCACCTTCTGCAAACCAGTGGCTACACCAAGTAGACCAAAAACCCTGGCCCCAGGGACTTCCCTGGTGGTCCAGCTGTTGAGACTCCACACTCCCAGTGAAGGGGGCCCGGGTTCCATTCCTGGTCAGGGAACTAGATCCCACATGCCACAACTAAAAGCCTGCATGCCGCAACTAAAAGACTCCACGTGCCACAACTAAGACCTGGCGGCGCAGCCAAATAGATAGATAAATTTTTTTTTTAATTAAAAAAGAAAGAAAGAAACCTAGCCCCAAGGGGCTTTCACTGTGATGAAATTATTATCCAGTATGTTAGAAGTGCTATGGAAAAAAGTAAAGCAGAGTAGGGAATTATGGGGAAGGTGACAATTTTAAATAAGACAGTCAGAGGTGATGTTTGAGCAAAAGGAAGGAGCAAAGTGGAAAGGCCCTGAGGTGGGTGGGCCCTGGTAGTAGCAAAGCCAGCAACAAGGCCAGCAGCAAAGCTAGCATGGGCGGAGCAGGGTGAGAGGACTGAGGAAAGGGAAGAAGGGGAGCTGATGAGGTCAGAGAGGTGAGCAGAGCAGATCCTGGAGCTGCCGCCGTAACTTTGGTTCACTCAGAGAAGTGGAAAGGCGCTGAAGGGTTTTGTGCAGTGAAATGATCTGACTCTCACATTTTAAAATGTTCACTCCAGTTGATGTACTGACCATAGACTAAAAAGAGGCAACTGCAGCAATCCCAGCCTAATGATGGTGGCTGGGACCAGGATGGCTCTAAGTGATTGATTCAGGATGTATATCCAAGGTAAAGATAGCAGCGTGTCCAAAGGATTGGATGTAAGGATGTGAAAGGAATGAGGATGACTGGTTTGGGCCTTAAACTACTGGGAGATGGACAGGGTGGGGCAGTGCAGGGAGCCATCCCCGCAGGAGACAGAAAATGCAGTGGTCATGTCTAGAAGATATTTGAGCCTTGAGGGTGGATGAGAGGTGGATGAAAGGTAGACAGAGCAGAGGTTGATGGATGGAGCCCTGAGGCTCTCCAATGAAGGCCAGTGGCCAGAAGATGAACAAGAGCAGCCAGGCCTCTGTGCAGTCCTGGAAACCTAAGGGAAGTATTTCGAGGGTCATCAATCACATCAAACTCAAATAAGGTAACTTCCGTTCCCAACTTCTGCTCAACCGATGTCGCAAACCTATAAACGTCAGCTGTTCCCATCTCGGCTTTTCCAAATCATATTTTGGGGATTTGAAATAAGGTAAACCCCAGTTCAAATCCTAGTTTTACCATTTAGCAGTTAAGACCCGTGAAATAGGCTAATAATACCTCCCTAGGAGATCTTGTGCCAGTTAATGAGATAATGATGTAGAAACTGAGCCCACAGCCAGGCATTTAGGAAATGGACCACAATTGGCAGCCATTATCATTCAAGGCTCAGCCGTCGCCTCGAGCAAAGAGTCTAGGGCTACTCGGTCAGCTGCAACCAATCACACCACCTTCGAAGAGGTCTAAAGGTTTAGTACTTGATCTCTAATTGCTTGCACTTGTCTCTTCCTCGGACTAGAAGATATATCCTTAACAGTCCCCAGCAGGGCTGGATGCGGAAGTCTTCAATTCCCTCAGCAAACCCTACATTTGGGGAATGGCCTGGAGATGACTTCTTCCCCTTTTCTCCCCCTGTTCACTACTTATGGAATTACGGCTGAAATTGGTGTTTCCAGCTCTCTACAAGGGGGTGTCAGGGTGTGCACTCTGCCTGACTGTGACTCACTGGGCCCAAGGCAGAGGTCAAGGGAAGACAAGCCCTAAACTTGATGGAGGGTAAACCCAAACTCCACACATCCACGCAGCCCAAACAGGAGCTTCTATCAGAAACCAGTCACACCCTAGACCTTCAGGAACAATAACCCTGGGATAAGCACGGTTTTCACCCTCAGGCCACACTTAACCCTAAGGCGGAGATCCTGGATCTGATCAAGCTCAAATTTTCAAGAAGGGATCAGGGTAGAAGAAGGGGCTCCAACCCCAAGCTGGGTCTGGTGCTGGGCTGGTAATGGGTGACCCGACCCAGGTCAGACCTAGGAAGTGGAAGGACCTACTTGACAAGGGCCGAGGGGGGAAGCAAGGCCAACTTCCGACTGCCCCAGGCCGCCCTGCCCTCACCTGTGGTTCTCTCTAAATTCCAGTCCCTAGTTCCCACCGGGCCCCTGCTCAGGGCGGCCTGCAGTCGCCACACACGCGTCCCGGGGCGCCGCCCTCGCCCGCTCCCCTCCTGGGTCGGCGACCCGGGCAGCTGCAGGCGATCACCTCCCCTCGCGTGGCCGCCCCCGGCCGGCGCGGTCGCCCCCCGCCGCCCGCCCCCAGCAGCTCACTCGCCTCCTCGGGGTTCGGCTCCAGCTTCTCCTTGTCCAGCTTCACGGGGTCAGCGGGGGCGGCGCAGGGCTCCGGGGAGGCCCCCTCGGAGTTGCTCTCCACCCTGGCTCCCGCCTCGCCCTCGGGCTGAGGGGTCTCCAGGCCGCCTTGGGGCACCAGCCCCACTCCAACCTGAGGTGCACAGTAGGCCATCCCTCCGCAGAAGTCATAGGGCGGGGGGCACGCGGGAAGACCCCACACCTCGGCGCCGGGCCCAATCCCCGGCCCGATCCCTGACCCACCGGGAGGCCCTTGGAAGCTCATCCAGGTCCGAGGATCAACCCAGCCCGGCTCTGGCCCTCCCGGCCCATCGCCTCCACCGCCCGGCGGGGGCGAGAAGGCGAAGTCGGAAGCCAGGTGTCCCGCCATGGGGAAGGAAGGCGCCCCAAGCCGGGGGCCTAGGAAAACGAGGGCTCTCCTAGGGACGGCTCGACACCTCTCTCCCTCCCCAATCCCACCCACTAGCCTTGACCTCTGGCCCCGCCCCCTGGATGGGTGGGGGAGGGGACGGTGGGGGTGGGAGAAACTGAGGCGGAGGGTGTTTGCCGGCTGCTGGCGGTGGTGTCTGGGAGCCGAAAGCCAGGCAGCTCCAGCGGGCGCCTCTCCAGGCCCCAGATCCCGAGGCTCTAGGTGCAGGTCCCCCATGCGGGCCTTCACTCCCAACTCCCAACAGGCCGCCCGGCCCTCCCGACGCTCCGCACACACCAGAGGTGCCTGGAATCTCTTCCACACCTCCTGCCGGTTCTTCAGGAGCCCGGCTGCTGGACCCCTCTCCAGACACCCTGGCACCGTCCCCTCACCCGAACCCAGCCACCCTCTCGGCTCCTCAAACATTAATTGTTTATGTGTCAAGTCCTGATGGGGCTACCCCTCAATTCCTTAACAGCCCCCTCCCCGTTGCCCTCCTGCACCCCCAATCCAGGAACCTAGTTGTTCCCATTTAGACTACTGGCCAGATTCAGTTACCCCAAAGCTGCGATGCCCAGCAGCCATCTGCCCAGCCTGCTAAGTTCCACCCCATCACCAGGGGCAGACTGCCAGACAGGCTTCCATTCCATCCCCGGCTTTCCCGGCTTCAGAGCCCCCTCACCTACCAGAGTCAGGGATGGAACCCCTACTTTCCCTTCTAGGGGCCAGGCTCTGGGCTGACTGGTCCTGAGTCTCCCAACCTTTGTCCAGACAGAAGAATCGGACGCCCCCTCATGGGTCCCCCACTGCGGGTCACGCACATCAAGTTCCTTGCCCCCCTCTTCAGAGACCCACATTATCTAGTCCGTAGTTGACTGTTCTCCCTCCCCCACCTCCCAGCCCAGGCCTCCGGCCCTAGGCCCTGGGTGGGGAAAGCCCAGGAGGGAGGGGGGAAGAAAAAAATATCTGACTTCAGGTTCAAAGAGGCTTGGGAGGGACGGGGGGAAGGGGGCCGGACAATGGCCTTGGCTGGACAATCCTGGTCCCCAGAGGGGGCAACTCTAACCCTAAACAAGTGCTCAACCCTTGAATGGGCCTGGATGGCTCCCCTGGGGACAGCTTCCTGCCCCCCAACCCCCCAGCCCCGATCCCCTCACACGGAATCCCCCTCAGAGCAGCTAAAAGAGCTCCAGCAATAACCCCCCCATCCCCTCAAAGACTGAGCCTCAGACAGGGACCCCCACTGGGACCTAGGTCTCCTGTCCCCCTCTAGAGGACTCAGGCGTCCAGCCTCATCATCTACCCCTCCCCCAGCCCCCCCAGGCCTTTGTGTAGGGGGGCTGGTGAAAAGATGAGGAGGGGGTGGAGAGCGACTTGGGGGGGTGTGCAGGAAGCCTGCCCTAAGCTCTCCCACAGGGTCTATTTTTCTGGGCCTGTCCTGAGGGCTCACACTGCAGGCATAGTGCTTGATTCTGTTTGCAAGAGAATAGCTTTCAGACTGCCTCTCTGCTTGGGATGAGGTTTGTCTGTCTGCTCCCCAAACTTGCCCTAAATGAAGGCCCCGAGGTGAATTGGGGGGCCTCCGGAAAGGCTGTAGACCAGAGCTCCCTACAGCTTGGAAGGCCAGAATCCTGAGCCTGGGACATGGACCTCTGCCGACTTAGACATCTCTTCATCTCAGCCCCGTCTGAGGTTGTTTGCTCAGCATCTACCTTCTGAGGGGCTTGGGGGTCCTGCTGGGCGTCCTCTTGACTGTGGCCAGCCATCTTCAACTTGGTGGTATCTGGGAGTCCTCTGAGCCTGTTTTTTTTGTTTTTGTTTTTTTTCTCCTCTGAATCTATATCACACAGCCCCTGCTCCAGCCCATCTCTAAGTACTTTTTGGGCAACTAATTGTATGCATGCATTTCAATACTTCCCATAGGTCTGCTGGAAGATCTACAGGGCAGCGAAACTGGAGCTGTATTCACCACTAAACCACTAACTGCCCAAAAGGCAGATAGATTAAGGGGCCTGGTGGGGGTGGAGAGGTGTGCTTTGGACCAGGAGGGGCCCCTCCCCAGCCATCTCCCCAACCCCCAGGACAGAGCCATCACAGCCCCTTTGTCATGCATCTATCTGCTGTCTGCCAAGAAGACGGCCTCCCGGAGGAGGGGGAGGGGCGGACCTGAGAAATCTCCTACAGCAGTGCTTCTTGGCTCGCCGCCCTCTAGGCTCCCAGAAACCCCTTCCCCCATGTGGTCCAGAGAGCCCCTGTACCCCTGTCTTCCCAGCGGCCCCTAAAACACCTTCCTCTTCTCCCCCCACTCAACAACACCCTCTGTTTTTTAGATTACAATCAATAGTTGCTCTAGGTGGTATGTTTCTGGCCTGAGCAAGAGTCCCATTCCAGAGGGAGAGACAGAGGAGGCGAGGGTGCCTGGCTGCCTGACTGGCTTGTAGCCAGAGATCTGAGCCAGATCAGTCAGGTGCTTGCCTGGAGCCTGACCCAGAACCTTAATGGAAAGTTAAGTTTGTCTGCAGTCCTAGCCAGCCCCTGCCCAGGCCAGCTCTGTGCAGGCCCAGAGGAGACTGGAAGCGGGGTTGAGTCATCAGACCTGGCTCCTCCACTCTCCTGGGTCTTAGGGAGTCACTAAACAACTTCAATTCCCCGAAACCAATTTAGGACTGGGCTCACAAACTCTCCGCATACACCTTTATTATAGTGCAATGTCAAGGTCCTACACAAAGACAAACGCAAGTATCTGGTTGTAGAGCATGACCCAAGGAGGGCAGGTGAGGGCCACCACTCCCTGCCAGGTGTGGCTGGCCTGGCTTGGTTGCTAAGAGGTGCAATGGTGGCCTTGCTGCTATCGGCCCAGCCATCCCCTCGCTGTTCTGTTGGGAAAACCAGCTGAAATGGCTCATGGGGACCAACGGAGACTTGCTCTAGACCAGGGTGGCAAACCCCTTATTTTGACTTCTGGCTTCTGTCAATCTGAAGGCAGAAGAAAGGGAAAGAATGGAAGGCTGAGGAGAGAAGGGTTCAGGCTTTGCCCACTTTGGGAGAATATCTCCCTTAATCTCAATTTACACATTTTCCACTGCTCACCGTAAACCACCCCCCTTCTTCTCAACAACTGACCTTATGATCTCTCCTGCGAGGTCTGCAAACTGAAATCTTCTTTTCCCAAATCCAGGTACTGTTACCTCAAATCTAGGGGTCAGCTCTCTGCTTGTAGTCTGTAGGGAGATAGAGAAGTGAAAGCAAGAGGGAGGGGAAGCCAGGAGAAGAGGTCAGGAATAAACCAAGGGTCTACAGACCAGGGTCCTGGGCCCTGGCTCTGACACCCCAGTGGATGGCGCCTCACTTTCTGTGCCTTGGTTTCCTCATCTAATAAAGAGGAATTGGACCAAATGAGCCCTAAATTTCCTTCCAGCTCAGACATAAAAGTGCTGCCCCTCTCCCGTACACCCTCCTCTCTATCCTCACCACTTAGTTGTCATGGGACTAGCAATCTCTCTCCGCACGCCTGTGAAGAAAAACTGGGGTTGGAGGGGTGGGAGAGGAGGGACTCAGTGAGATGCTGACACAGGCTTTCCCGCCCTGCACCCCCATCTCCCAGCAGCCTTCCTGGGAAATCTAGCAGAGTTTCCCCTCGAGTTTGATCAAGATTTGTTTGATGAGTTTGGGAGGCCAGTTTTTATTTGGTTTTGGTGTTTGGGAACTTATAAGAAACATACTTCAGGAAGTAAAACTTTGTGTGTGTGTGTGGACAAAGGCTAGAGAGGAAATGGAAATCCTAACCTACTCCTTCTTCTTTTCATATTTTTCATATTCCCTCCTCAGTTGCTTTTCTCTAAATCGCTGCTCTTGGACCTCAGCCTCCCAGAGAGAGGGAAACCAGATGATCCTTAAGGTCGCTTCCAGCTCTAAAATTCTTTAAAAAAAAAAAAAAAGAAAAGAAAAGAAAAGAAAAAGGAAGCAAAACCTGTCGGGACTTCCCTGGTCGTCCAGTGGGTAAGACTCTGCGCTCCCAATGCAGGGGGCCTGGGTTCGAGCCCTGGTCGGGGAACTAGATCCCACGTGCATGCCACAACTAAAAAAAGAAAAAGAAAGACAGCTCTAAAATTCTGAGCATACCTGCTGCCCTGCCCTTCTGCCACATCTTCCAGAGGAAGGTGCCTACAGCTCCCACAGTGACCACTCCAGAGGCCAGGAGCCCAAAGAAGATCCAGACAGGGGTGGGTGTGTGTTGCTTAGAACCAAGAGGCTCTGAAAGATGTGGGCATGTGAGGCACTGACAGACCAGCCTGGCTCCCCGACCCTTTCCCTGGGCTACCCTGGCTGCTCATCTGAGGTCCTGCAGAGACCCAGCATCAGACTGGGATGCCACCAGACAGGAAACCTCTGCTGTGTCAAAGGGCATCTCAGTGGACTGCTGGCTCTAAGCAGTCCCATCCCACTTTGATCAGATGGCTTGAGGTCCCAAAGACCCAGGGTTCAGGGACAGCTGGACACCAGAGGACAGAAACCACGGGCCCTGCATGTTGGGATGGGCTCTCTTCTAGGGGGCTTTGTAGAGAGGCACACACACTGAGGGGGCCAGTGGGACAGGGAGGAGTGGTGGCAAAGGAGACCTAGAGACTCCTAGACCAGGGGGGACTTGCCACCTCTGGTCTTGCCACACTGCCATGCATCCTCCACAACAGGGCCTGGGCTGCCACCCAGGCACCATTCACACCACATTCCATGGTGACCGCCTGAGTACCCTGGGGTGCTAAGCCCTGGGCCAGAACTTGAACACCAAGTAGAGAATGGATTGAGCAAATATGTGTGAGAGAAGGCAAACCCAGTGGCTAGGCTGGTCAGCAATAGAACTGTGCTCATGAAGGACAAAGATAATGCACGGACTTCCCTGGTGGTCCAGTGGTTAAGACTCCGCACTTCAAATGCAGGGGACACAGGTTCGATCCCTGGTCCGGGAAGATCCCACATGCCACGTGGCATGGCCAAACAAACAAAAAACTGTGCTCACGAAGGACACATTTAATGCAATAGAGGTCTGCTCCCTCATCCCTCCCCGCCATGCCCTCAGCCCCTTCACCTTCCCCACTGCTCAGTCCCCACCTATCATTCCTAAGGCTGGGGCCCCACCCCAGCTTGCAGGTATTTCCTGAAATGGTAGAGGCAGCTCTTGGTCAAGAAGGATTACTCTTTTCACTTCTCTCCATCTGTAGTTCTGTTTTTTTCTGGCTTGCTTTTGCTGGAATTGAAAGACTCAAGTGTACTGAGAAGGGAGTCCTGGCCATCAGAGTTGTATTGCCAGTGTCCCCAGGTGCTCTGATTCCCAAGCAAGTCGTGTGACTCTGAAATGCCGAAGTCCCAGAACTCCAAAGGAGAACAAAGCATTAGTTTTCTCTACCTCCACTCCCACCACTTTCCAAAATGCCTGGAATTCCCTTCCTCTGCTGATAAACCCTCACTCATTCTCCAAGACATATCTTCCCGGTCATGCACATCCCCACCAAAGTCATGCTGCACCCCACCCTTCATGCCCTGCAGCAAGTGGCTCCCTCCTTTGCTCCCATCATGCCCTGCTCATGCCACAGTCATGGTACTGACCACACTGAGCCCTCCTGAAGGCAGGGACCCATGCCCTGTGCCCAGCATCATGGGTTTTTGTTTGTTTATTTGTTTGTTTTTGGCCGCACCTTGCCCTTGCAGGACTTCCCTGACCAGGGATAGAACCCGCGCAGTGGAAGCACAGAGTCTTAACCGCTGGACCACCAGGGAAGCCTCATCAAGCTTTTTTAATTGAAGTATAGTCCACATACAGTATTATATTACTTTCAAGTGTACTACATGGTGATTTGACATTTGCATACATTATGAAATGATCAGCACAAAAAGTAGTATCCATCTGTCTCCAAAAGTGTTACTACTGGGGACTTCCCTGGTGGTCCAGTGGGTAAGACTCTGCGCTCCCAGTGCAGGGGGCCCAGGTTCGATCCCTGGTCGGGGAACTAGATCCTGCATGCATGACACAACTAAGAGTTCACATGCCACAACTAAGAAGTCCACATGCCACAGCTATGAATGAGCCCGCATGCCGCAATGAAGATCCCCCGTGCCGTAACTAAGACCCAGCACAGCCTAAATAAGTAAATAAATAAATATTTTTTTAAAAGTGTTACTACCATATTATTAACCATATTAACCGTATGCCTTACACAGCAACATGTTTAAATCCCAGATCCAAATGCCACTACTAGATATATTGTCCATAGCAAATAAAACTGAACCTCTCTAAGCCTCAATTTCCTCATCTGGGAATTGGAGATAACAATAGTGATCAAATAATATAATGCATGCCAGTGTTAATGTCATACCTGCCAATAAGAATTCAAGAAATTCAAGAACTAGTAGCTGCTGTTTATTTTTTAATATTTATTTATTTATTCGGCCATGCTGGGTCTTAGTTGTGGCACGCAGGATATTCGGTCTTCATTGTGGCATGCAGGATATTTGATCTTCATTGTGGCATGCAGATCTTTTTAGTTGCGGCATGCAGGGTCTTTTACTTGTGGCATGTGGGATCTAGTTCCCTGATGAGGGGTCGAACCTGAGCCCCCTGCATTGGGAGCTCCGAGTCTTAGCCATTGGACCACCAGGGAAGTCCCAGTAGCTGCTATTGTAATGTTTATTATTGGTAAAGCACCATGAACAGCATTTACTAGACCCTCAGATATTTGCTAGATAAAAAAAAAAAAAAAATGATGTAGGTTAGAAATATACTTCTCTTGGGACCCTGACCAGGTCTCCAGGGTTCCTATAACTACTGGTGGAGATGGGGAGATGGCTATGTCAGAAAGGCCATTTATTTCCCAGACCCTGGATTTGAAAAAGTTGGATACAATTTTTTTTTTTTTCACCTGAAGGGAAGGCCTGGGGTTCTTGAGACCATGGAGAACTCTCTAGCCCTGTTCCCTGACTGGAGAAAGGTAGGAGTCTTATACTTAAGTCCTACCCTTTCCAATACCCAATACTCAATATCCAATCCTTTGGGCACCATCAGGTACACACTAGGGTCTGGAGTCAGGGATGAAAGCCCCCAGGAGGAGGAGGCAGCATCAGTGAAGGGTGCTGTATCCAGAGTGCTCAGCAGGGTGCCTGGCTTCGAGTTTAATAAATATTAGTTTAACAATAATGAATGAACAACTCCATATCTTTAGGGCTGCTTTGAGCTCTTCCCTTCACTCCCCATCACCTTGGCTCTGATTCTTCTGCTCCACGATGCTTCTTAGTTGATGACAAGGTACTGGGCTTTGGCCTTCATTTTGAGAATCAGCTTTTCCCAAACCCCTAGGTCCCTGGCTTCAGACCAGGATGCCTGGACCTCTGCCCACCTGCCCTCCTTGCAGCACCATTAGAAAGACTGGTCATCCAAGAGCTTGAGAATTCATAAAGGGCTTGCTCAGGGCTGGGCTGGGAAAGAGTGATGAAGCTGTAGTGCAGAGAATAGGTTGCTGAGGGGAAAAGAAATGGTGGGAATGGGTTATCTCTAGTGGGCACTTTTTTAGGGAGATGATTCCACAAGTATCCTGTAAGAAGGTGAGGAGGTAGGACTATCATTAGGACAGCAAAAGAGTGAGTAAGGGGCATGGGGAGTGAACAATGGGAAGGGAAACTCTTACTGCCCTGCAGGATCTCATCCAGGCTCCTAGTTTTAGATAGTAATGACTCCACTGTCCAAATCCTTGCACTTCACATCAGTGTACCCAACCACCTACTGGCCATCTTGACAGAATGTCCTACATCACCTTAAATTCAACATATCTAAACTAAGGATATCCTCTTAGCCCCCACCAGGGAACAATCTGGCCCTCATCCTGCATTCCTGGTAGGTGGCATCACCATCCGACCTATCTGCTTGCTTAAGTCAGAACTGGGTTGTAGTGTGGGAAATTAACCTAAGTCACAGTGGCCTCCTGGTACAGTACCATGAAGCTATCCAGAGGTCGTGGAACAAAAAGGCTCACAGACCAAACTAAGATGCTTGAACCACGTGGTTTATTAAATAAAGGTAAAACACACCGTGAGGAGCAAGGGAAAGCGATGAGGGGAGGTTAACACATTTAAGATCAGGTTCAAATTGGGTGGAAGGCTCTTGCAGCCTGAATTCTGGGTTATGCATACTGATAGCCTCAGATGTCTCATATGTTTTAGGGCTCATGAGTATTTAGTGCCTACTTTGGTCCTTCCCTCCCTCCCTCCCTCCCTTCCTCCTTCCTTTCTTTTTCTTTTTTCTTCTTCTTTTTTTTTTTTTTTTTAATTTATTTATTTAATTTATTTATTTTTGGCTGCGTTGGGCCCTCGTTGCTGGGTGCAGGCTTTCTCCAGTTGCCGGGAGCGGGGGCTACTCTTCGTTGCTGGGTGCAGGCTTCTCATCTTGGTGGCTTCTCTTGTTGCAGAGCCCGGGCTCTAGGTGCGCAGGCTTCAGTAGTTGTGGCTCGCGGGCTCTAGAGTGCAGGCTCAGTAGTGTGGTGCATGGGCTTAGTTGCTCTGCGGCATGTGGGATCTTCCCGGACCAGGGCTCGAACCTGTGTCCCCTGCATTGGCAGGTGGATTCTTAACCACCGCGCCACCAGGGAAACCCTCTTTTTCTTTCTTTTTTTGGCCCCATGGCATGTGGGATCTTAGTTCCCCAGCGACTGAACCCACGGTCCCTGCACTGGAAGCATAGAGTCTTTACCACAAGACCTCCAGGGAAGTCCCCCTCCCTCTCTTTCTACCTCAGTTCACACAAATACGTGTTCTATTGATACATACTCATCGACATCTAACGTGTCTCACAGATTCCCAGTGTGCTTACCTTTATAAAGTCCATCTGTCCCATTTGTCTTCTTGTCTTCTATAGCAGAACTGGCTATTCCCAAACAATAGGCAGGTGTGCTTTACATGGGCGCTTATACTGGATTGCTGCCTACCTCAACACCTTCCAGTTTCAAACCATTACCAAGCTCTGCCCATTTTTAACTTCCCATTTCTCAAATCTGGACATTCCTCTTTATCCTCATCAAACCAACCCATAGCATTGCTTGCTTGGTTTATAGCCAGAGTCTTTCCAATTGGACTCCTTCCCTCCCATCTTAACCATTTAAAATCCATCCTCCTTGATATAATCAGGGTAATCAATCTGGAAATATGTGTCTGACTGCATAGCTCTCTGCTGCTCCTTCAAGGATTCCCTTTCGTTTTCAGGATGACTTCCAAGCTCCTTAGCAGACTAAACAAGGCCCCTCAAAGGCTTACTTCACCCTCATCTCTCACCACTCCCTGCCTTCACTCTACGCTCTTGGACCAGGAATGTTTGAGCATCTCTACTCCTGCTGTTGTTCCATGTCCCAGTGTCTTCCTGAGACTGTTCACTCTCAAGGGAAGACTCGCCACCCCTTCTGCTCCATACACCAGTGGCATTAAAGCCTTACCCTGGCCTCAAACCGTCTGCCACTCTACTGCACCCCTTTATTTCAGAGATGACCTCTGACTCTTACTCAGAGAATGGTGGGCTAATCCACAATGCGCACACACACCCTGCACACTCATCTGTGGGCTGTACTGCCCTAACGGGGCCATCCCTTTTCTTCCTCAAGTTTCTTCCTTGGCCTCCCTTTGACCCCCTGGTTATTCCCTTCTATCTAGCAGGGGAATAGAGAGGTAGGGGGTTTGAGGACAGTGCTCCTCAAGCTTGACAGAGCCTAAGAATCACCTGGGTTTTTTGTTTCCCAGGCCTTTCCTCTCTAGAGCCTGACTCAGGAGGTTTGGGTGGGACCCAATAATCCATTTTTAACAAGCACCTCATTGGTGAGTCTTATGAGATATAATGCCTTGGTTTTAAGTCTCTGAGCTTTACTTTTCTCATGTATAAAATGAGGAAATAGTGCCTGTCTTAGAGGACTAGAGGTAATACCTCTCCCCCTAAAAAAAAAAAGAAAAGAAAACTGGTAGGTATTTTAAAACACATTGCTAGTCAGACATAACTCCTGTTATCATTGGCTCCTTTTCCAGAAATTTCTCCCTTTAGACTCACTCCTTCTCTTCCCAAAATAGGCTCTGAGAATAAATTGTCCTTCTCTACTCCTTAGCCCCTCACTTTTTTCCTCTAATTTTTTTTTTATTGAAGTATAGTTGACTTATAATATTATATTAGTTTCAGGTGTACAACATAGTTATTCAATATTTTTATAGACTATATTCCATTTAAAGTTGTTATAAAATATTGGCTATATTCCCTGTGCTGTACAGTACATCCTTATATCTTACATTTTTTTAGCCCTCGCCGCATGGTACCTGGGATCTTATTTCCCCCACCAGGGATCGAACTTCTGCCCCCTGCATAGAGAGCATGGAGTCTTAACCACTGGACCACCAGGGAAGTCCCTATATTATTTATTTTATACCTAGTAGTTTGTGCCTCTTAATCCCCTGCCCCGATCTTGCCCCTCCCTCTACTCCTCTCCCCACTGGTAACCACTAGTTTGTTCTCTGTATCTATGAGTCTCTTTCTGTTTTCTGTTGTTATAGTCATTCATTTGTTTTATTTTTCAGATTCCACATATAAGTAAAAACATACAGTATTTGTCTTTCTTTGTCTGGTTTATTTCATTAAACATAGTACCCTCCAGGTCCATCCATGTTGTTGCAAATGGCAAAATTTCATTCTTTTTATGGCTGAATAATATTCCATTGTAGATATACATCACATCTTCTTTATCCATTCATCTGTTGATGGATACTTAGATTACCTCCATATCTTGGTTATTATAAATAATGCTGCTATGAACATTGGGGCACATGTATCTTTTCAAATTAGTGTTTTTGTTTTCTTCAGATATATACCCAGGAGTGGAATTGCTGGATCATATGGTTGTTCTATTTTTAGTTTCTTTAGGAACCTCTACACTGTTTTCCACAGTAGCTGTACCAATTTACATTCCTACCAACGGTGCATGAGGGTTGCCTTTTCTCCACATCCTCACCAATAAAATTTATTGTTTGTTGTCTTATTGATGATAGCCATTCTGACAGTGTGAGGTGATACCTCATTGTGGTTTTGTTTGCATTTCCCTGATGATTAATGACATTGAGCATGTTCTCATGTGCCTGTTAGACATCTGTATGTCTTCTTTGGAAAAATGACAATTCATGTCTTCTGTCCATTTTTAAAATCAGGATGTTTGGTTTTTTTGGATATTGAGTTATATGAGCTGTTCATATTTTTTGGATATCAACTCCTTATGAGACATATCATTTGCAAATATCTTCTCCCATCCAAGACGTTGTCTTTTTGTTTTGTTGATAATTTTCTTCGCTGTGCAAAAGCTTTTAAGTTTGATTACATCTCATTTGTTTAGTTCTGCTTTTGTTTCCCTTGCCTAAGGAGACAGATCCAAAAGAATATTGCTAAGACTTATGTCAAAGTGTGTACTGCCTATATTTTCTCCTAGAAGATTTATGGTTTCCAGTCCTACATTTAGGTCTTTAATCCATTTTAAGTTTATTTTTGTATAAAGTGTGAGAAAATGTTCTAATTTCATTCCTTTACTGTCCAGTTGTCCCAACGTCACTTACTGGAGAGACTGTCTTTTCCCCACTGTACATTTTTGCCTCCTTCGTCATAGATTAATTAACCGTATATGCATGGGTTTATTTCAGGACTCTCTGTTCTGTTCCATTGATCTATATGTCTGTTTCTGTGCCAGTACCATACTGTTTTGATAACTGTAGCTTTGTAGTATAGTCTGAAGTTAGGGACCATGGTACCTCTGGCTTTGTTCTTTTTTCTCAATATTGTTTTGGCTATTTGGGGTCTTTTGCAGTTCCATACAAATTTTAGGATTATTTGTTCCAGTTCTGTGAAAAATATCATGGATATTGTCATAGAGATTGCATTAAATCTGTAGATTGCTTCGGGTCGTTTGGACATTTTAACAATATTAATTCTTCCAATCTATGAACACAGGATATCTTTCCATTTACTTGTATTGTCTTCAATTTCGTTCATTAATGTCTTAG
This sequence comes from Balaenoptera physalus, assembly GCF_965194825.1. Taxonomy (NCBI): domain Eukaryota; kingdom Metazoa; phylum Chordata; class Mammalia; order Artiodactyla; family Balaenopteridae; genus Balaenoptera; species Balaenoptera physalus. Next base: position 23,768,646 of record NC_138896.1, read on the forward strand.
AGTTTTCAGGGTATAAGTCTTTCACCTCCTTGGTTAAGTTTATTCCTAATTATTTTATTCTTTTTGATGCAATTGTAAACGGGATTGTTTTCTTGCTTTCTCTTTCTGAGAGTTCGTTCCCACTCACGTTTAATTAACAAAATATTTTACTTGATTGTTTTTTTCTGGTAATAAAGTAACATCAGCTATCTCAGAATAACACCACAAAGAAAGCGAAAGGCCCTCCAACACCTTTCCTCCCAACATAACCACTGTCATCAGCTTGGTGAATGCTCTAAAAGGTTACTTTTCATGAAGCCGCTTTTTTAAACAAAAAATTAGAGTCTACTCTTATGTAACTTCTTTATTTTCTTTTTTTTTCCCAGCCAGTTTCTTTATTTTTCTTTTTTCTTTTTTTGATTTTAACATGTTCTTGCAACTTTACTGAAATCATGAATATCCCAGAGTCATTTACCATTTTAAAAAATCAATTTAATGCTATCAAAAGGTGATATTCACATTAATCCTGTTTGTCTTCACGCCACTGTCATGAGCCTTCATTCCAGGCGCCATAAACAAAGAGGGCCAGCACCACGTGGGCGGCGACCACTGCAACAATAACAGCATAAAAATAGCTGTCCCTATTGGACATCCCAAAGGCACCTTCAAAAACATATTTATCGTGAAATATAACCCAGCAGGTATAGTGATCTTTAAAGCTGTGAAGAACAGGAGCATCTCCAGAGTGAATGCTAATGAACTCTCATTTCTGAAGCCGGGTGGCTGCAGCGCGTTCAGTGACGCTTTATCAAGGCGCTCCGTGCCCGCAGCAGGTGCTCAGAAGAGGGCTGGTCTCAGTGGCTGTGCTCAGTCGGCTTGGACGACAGGTCAGTTCATGCGGGCTGCACTGGAAGTGCCTGCGAGCTCAGACTGACCGGCCTACTATCCACTTCCTAATTGCAAAATCCACCAACACTTTTCAGCCCTTATCTGATGTGGTCTCTCAGCCACCTGTGACTCTGGATGTCACTTCCTCCTGTCACTCTCCTGTTTGGGAGCTGACTCCTCTCCCCTGCCTCCCAGACTGGCTCCAGTACCCCAGCCGTGACTATTGGGTTTTCTGAGTCACTTCCTCAAGCCCTACCCTCTGCTCATTCTCCAGGTGTTGCCTGGAAACACCCACTCACCTCTGGACTTCTCTCATTACCCTCCTAGCTCCCATCGTCCGTCCTCCACACAGCTGCTTTTTCAACACAAGTCTGATCATTTTACTGCCCTGCCTGAGATTCCTTCAATGAGACCTTCCCCAATGCCTTCAAAAATAGTCCATTTCTCCACCTGGCTCCTGTGAGAAACGAACCTGACCAGTATTTGGAATCAGAAAAATCTGGATTGACGTTTCTCACTCAACAACATACCAGCAGTGTAAATTTAGGGAAGCTGTGTAACTTCTAAGTCTCTCTCTCTCTCATCAGTAACACAGGAAAGCAAGACTAAGGAATATGGCTGAGAGTCAAGAGTTTAATGTTAGTAAATACCCAGAATGCAAGGGCAGAGAGGAGGGCTCTAAAAACCGACATGCTCTGATTCAGCCTATGCTTTCCTACCCTCAGACAGATTTTCAGATCTCCCTGTGATTCCCAGAAGCCCACTCTAGCTGCCCAGTTGCCTGGAGTGCCCTTTTCCCCCTCTGGTTTGTCTGCCCAAGACCCTGCCTATCTTCCAACATTATTGAATTTCAGCCACTTCCTCTCAAGCCTTTCTGCACCTCTGAATGTAGAATTCACATCCTCCTTTGGGAAGTCCCTGACCCTACACATTCTGCTGTGATAGCATCTTTAATATTTTATTGCACTAATCTGCTCACTCAATCGTTTTTCTTTTCTTTTTTCTTAAACCAAACTGACACCCTTTAAGATGAGATTTTATTCATCTTTTCATCCCTCGCACCAAGCACAAAATAGTTCATCAGTAGTGGGGGGTTGCCAACACCAATTCGATATAAAACTCGTTTCCCCCTCTGCTCAGTTCCTAGCATCATGTAGGACTAAGTGTAGGGATTAAGTTTCAGACTGAAGTGTGGTGGGAGAGGATTTGGGGTAATGTTACTTATGGCCTTATCTTCTCTCAGCTTTGGCAACCTTGTCTCCCCAGACCTCTGTTGCTGGGCTGCAGGAGGCGCTCACAAAGGGCTTGACAGAGGTTTGGGGGAGGGTGTGCTTGGGGTGAAGCGGAGAGGGTGGACACAACTGAGTGGCCCCAGAACTCAGCGCCCCCGTGAGGCACGGTCAGGCCTTGGGGCGGTGCGGGCGGGGCACCTGGCCTTGGTTTTCCGGGGGAGGGGGGCGGCAAGCCTCTCGCTGCAGGGCTGGGGATGGGGCATGGAGGGGGTATGTGCTGCAGCACAGCAGCAGCACCAGCAGGAACCGGCCAGGGCCCGGCTCGCTCATCTAGCCCCGAGGCAGGGCGAGCCCCACTGCCCGACCCGGCTCCCCGTGGCGAATCCCAGGGAGGCTCCCACAGGGCCATAGCTGCTTGAGAGACGGGACTTTTCCTTTTCCTTGAATCCCTTTGGATTCAATCTAGTCAGAGCCAGGCTTCTGCCCTACCCTGATGGACAGAGGTGCTTTGGTTCATCCTGACTGGATTAATGAATTTAAATTGTTCTTCCAGGGCTTCCCTGGTGGCGCAGTGGTTAAGCATCCGCCTGCCAATGCAGGGGACAGGGGTTCCAGCCCTGGTCCGGGAAGATCCCATATGCCGCGGAGCAACTAAGCCCGTGCACCACTACTACTGAGTCCGTGTGACACAACTACTGAAGCCTGCGTGCCTGGAGCCTGTGCTCCGCAATGAGAAGCCCTCGGCAACTAGAGAAAGCCCGCGCACAGCCATGGAAGACGCAACGCAGCCAATAAATAAATAAAATAAATCTATTTTTGGAAAAAAATTTTAAAAACTAAATTGTTCTTCCTCGGTCACCATGGGATTATGACTTTTTATGCTCAGACTCCTCTTCACCAGTTAAATATTATGCTTTTAAAAATCTACTTTCGGGACTTCCCTGGTACTGCAGTGGTTAAGAATCTGCCTGCCAATGCAGGGGACACAGGTTCGATCCCTGGTCTGGGAAGATCCCACCTACCTCGGAGCAACTAAGCCCCTGCGCCACAACTACTGAGCCTGCGCTCTAGAGCCCGGGAGCAACGACTACTGAGCCCACGCGCCACAACTACTGAAGCCCGGGTGCTCTAGATCCTGTGCTCCACAACAAGAGAAGCCACCACAATGAGAAGCCTGGCACCGCAATGAAGAGTAGCCCCCGCTCGCCACAACTAGAGAGAGTCCACAGGCAGCAACGGAGACCCAATGCAGCCAAAAATAAACAAAAAATTTTTTTTTAATTTAAAAATCTACTTTCATGTCTGATTTCCTAACCTCTGACTAGCCCCAACTTCCATTCTCAGTTAATGGAGCATTTGAAGATGCATGGGTGTTTTTCTGGTTTCGTTTCAAATTGTGGTAAAATACACACAACATAAAATATACCATTTTAACCATTTATAAGTGTACCATTCAGTGGCATTAAGTACATTCACATTGTTGTGCAACCGTCGCAAAGAAACTTTTGTATGTATTCAATATAAAATTTAAAGTATAAAAAGTAATATGTGCTTCTTGTTATAGGTGAATGCTCCAAAAATTTATAAACGAAAAGTTAACAAATGTATTCTGTTTCCACCACCAAGAGGTAACCACATTAACAGTCTGCCATGTAACCCCTCCAGATGTTTCTTTAATGACCATACAAGCAGATGTCCACATATTTGAGGGTTTTATTTTTTGCTTTTACAGGGATGGGATAATGCTGTTCATAATAGTCTGCAACTCACACACATCCCTCTGTACATATAGATTAAACTCCTTCTTTTTAATAACTGCATAATAGTCCATGATATGGATGCATCACAATTTATCTAGTCTTTCACTGGATGGACATTTGAGTTGTTTCCAGTTCAGCACAACAAATAAAGCTACAATAAACATCCTTACATGTTCTTAACCTGCTACCTCCATAGGAGATATTCCCCACCTTGGACTGCTGGGTCAGTGGGTGGCAGGTATTTTCCTTTACATTGTCAGATTATTTCACAAACAATGGAAGCAGTTTCCAGTCCCCACAGTTTCCATTCTCAAGAATGCCCCTGTCCCTGTATCTTTATCAGCTGTAGATGTTATGGCTAATCAGTTGAGTGACCTTTCATGGGTTTGCAGACCATTTGGAATTGTAATTAAAGATTTTAATGAGGCTGAACTGCCAAGTTTATCTCTGTCTCAAAGAGACTTCAGCTTCCCTATTAATTCAGCCAGGATCAGTGCTGCTTGGTTTCTCAATAGTCAGGTTCTGAGGCTGGCTATGGCCGTGGTACCCATGCGGAACACCACGGAATGTAATCAAGGGCTGTGAGAGGTTTGGAAGAAGGCTGGACCTAGGAGAAGTGTGAGTGGGCAGTGGTGACCAGTAGAACTCAAAGGTCCTGGGCCTATGTCCTTGGGGAGTGGTCTCTTCACCCCACCCGTCTGCCTTGTTCTGGAATGAGCTTGCTCATCTTTCAGGAAGACTGAAGGGAATTCAGTCAGAAAGACATTATTTACCTGTGTGCAGATATGAATTCCAGTAAAGAGAGTTCTGGAACCTGTCATACCCTATGTGTCAGCTGCATCCAGGTCACCTTCCCTGAATTACCCCTGTCCTCCCTCCAAGGATGGGGATGACACCTAATTTTAACACAGAAGATTATTACAATCTTCTCTAGGGCCTTCGTTCCCCCCAGACAGTAAACTCTTTGAGAGCAGGAGCTGTCTTACGCATTTTCTTATCCCCAGAGGCAAGGACAGCTCTTGGCACTCAATAGGCACTCAGTTGTGAAGTGAATGGGCTGGTGTGGGGAAAGGTAAAAGGTGGAAAGGCAGAGACCTCAGGAGAAGAAGGGTCCATGAAAGGCAAAAGCAATTTCTTCTTCCTTCCTCCCCAACTCTAGCCATTGTGGAGAGAGGGAGAGGAAGGGGTGCTGGGTAAATCAGAGGGGATGATTTCAATTCTTTGAGGAAGGCATGGGGGAGCGGAGGGAGTGATGCTTCTCCACTGTTTTAGTGCAGATCCAGCTGATGCATTATCCCCAGTCTCACCACCCATTCAAATTCTTCCCCCTTCTTTGGGGTCCTGAGATGGGACAATGGAAAGAGGGCAGGCTTGGAGGCTGGAGTCCTGGATATCCATCCAGCTTTGCTCCCGGGTGATGCTGTAGACTGATGAGTTAAGCTCTGGACTCTCAGGTATAGATGTCTGAAATGGAAGGTTCCTCTTCACAAGAACATTGTGAAGATTAAAGGAGATTCTATCTAAAGTTCCTGGCAAAGAGTACATATGCTACAAAGAAGCAAGCTACTTCCCCTCTCAATCCCAACCTCTGCCCCCCCAAACCCTTAATACTTCCTCTGGCCACATTGATCTGTCTCTTTCCTGAAATCATACGAGTCATAAAATGTTGGCTTGCAGATATGTAGGATCTTATATCATTATCCTGTGGTTGTGGTATGTTTGTTTTACTCTCTTCTCTTAAACAAAGTGTGGAGGTGCCAGATAGCACGGCTTTTGAGCTCTTTCTGCTCCTCTTCTCTCTGGCCTAGTTTGGGTGCTTGTCAGGTGTCTCATGTCATCAGTCATGAATCTGCCCTGAAAAAGCTGTTTGTGCCACCTCCTCACTCTCTCTGGGGCTTCAGCCCATGCAGATGGTATTTGGTAGATTGAAACAGGGTGTGGGAGGGGTCCGAAGAGCAGGAGCTCTTTTTTTTTTTTTTAAAGTGAGTGAGTTTTTGTTTTGGTTTGGTTTTTAATTTATTTATTTATTTTTGGCTGTGTTGGGTCTTCGTTTCTGTGCGAGGGCTTTCTCTAGTTGCGGCGAGCGGGGGCCGCTCTTCATCGTGGTGCGCGGGCCTCTCACTATCACGGCCTCTTGTTGCGGAGCACAGGCTCCAGACGCGCAGGCTCAGTAGTTGTGGCTCACGGGCCCAGTTGCTCCGCGGCATGTGGGATCTTCCCAGATCAGTGCTCGAACCCGTGGCAGGCAGATTCTCAACCAGCGCGCCACGAGGGAAGCCCAGAGCAGGAGCTCTTAATGAGCTCAGGAGAGAATCATTTGATTAAATAATTCATATCTTTATACGGATAACAGAGCAGAATATTTGACTTTCAGACTGTTAAAACTTGAAGTGGTCCCTACCTTCAAAGAGTCTACAGTTGAAGGAAGGCAGACAAATGTTTTAAAAGATACACAATAATACCAAGTCACATTCTGAAGAAGCTAAAGAAGACACAAAAATGGAGAATTCCATTGTATTTGTTTCGCATTAACCAGCCCCCTACTGATGGATTTTTGGTTGTTTCCAGCTTTTGCCTTTACAGTGCTGTGGTAGATGTCTTCATACATCTTGCCTTCAATTATCTTATTTTTATTATTAACATTAACAATTTTGGGGAATTCCCTGGCGGTCCAGTGGTTAGGACTCCTCGTGTCCACTGCCAGGGGCCGGGTTTGATCCCTGGTGAGGGAAGTAAGATCCCACATGCCATGCAGCAAGGCCAAAAGGAAACAAAACAAAAACATTAACATTTTTTTTGTTAGAAACATTTTTAAATTGAGATATGATGTACATATAGTGAAATGAACAGAACTTTAGTGACTCAAACGATGAATTTTAACAAATACATGCAGCTATGTCACCCACACCCCTATCAAAATATAGAATGTTCCCTTCACCCTAGAACGTTCCCTTTACTCCCTTTCATTTAGTCCCCCTTCCCCAACCAAGCATCCACTGATCTGGTGACTATGACCACAGAGTAGTTTTGCCTGTTTTAAAACTTGATACAAATGCACTCACAGAGTATGGTCTTCTCTGTGTCTGGCTTTTTGCCTTTGGCATAATATCTATGTGATCCATCCATGTTGTTGTATGTAACAGTAGTTCTTCATTTTAATTGCTGAGTAGTATTCCATTGAAGATTGGGCCACAGTTTTTGGGTATTTGAGGGTATTCTGAGTTTTTGGCTAATACAAATAAAGCAACTACTAACATTCTTGTACATGGTTTCTATAGACATATATCTTGATTTCTCTTGAGTAAATACCAAGGAATGTACATGCTGGCTATAGATTCCTTGTTGTTTTACTTTATTTGAAGATCCCAAACTAATTTCCAAAGTAATCATTTTATATTCCTATAGGCAATGGATAGGAATTTGGGTTGTTCCACATCTTTGCCAACATTTACAGTTATTAATCTTTTTACTGTTAGCTTTTCTGATGGGTGTAGTGGTTTCTAACTGTGGTTTCAAAGTTTTGACTTTGTATTTTCCCGATTGATGCTGAGAACTTTTTCATACATGTATTGTCCATTCATGTACCTTCCCTTTGTAAAGTGCCTATTTAAGTCTTTTACTCAGTTTTGTTGTTGTTGTTGTTTGTCTTTTTATTATCAAGTCATAGCAGTTGTTTATATACTCTGGATACAAATCCTTTGTCAGATACATGTATTGCAAACATTCTAACAAAGGAGTTTCTTTTTAAAAAAAAAAAATTCTTTGGAAAGCAAAATCTACTGATTTTTCACACATTATTGAGAATAATGGCCCAGATTGTGAGGTCCTAGCCTACAGGAACTTCACATTATTGTCTTTGTATTCAGAAAGTAGGCCAAAGTACTTAATTTCTCTGAGGGACCCAGGAGCTATTGGATAATTCATTCTTCAGGTTGTAAAAGCTATTTCAGAAGATCCCTCTGAAGATTGTGGAAAGAGTTACATAAATGTTAATTCGCTTTCCCTAAGCTTTGGATCCAAAGAATGCTCAGAATCCAGCCCTGCCTCCCAGTCCGCGCCCCCCACCTACCCCACCCCAAGAGTTTGACACCCAAGGCCTATTTGTGCCTGTGGTCCTTCCTTCATCCTTCTTTCTTGGTTCTATTCACTTCATTCTGGCTTCTGCTCACATTCCTCAAGGAAGTCTCTTCTGGTCAAGGTCACTAAAATAGTACTGTTAATTCTAATGGAGATGTCTATGTCCTCATCTTTCTTTACCTCTCAGCAGCTTTCCCCATACTTGACAACTCTTTTTATTTATTTATTTTGCTCAGTTCTTTTGGATTTACTTCACAAATTTTTTACAAAGTAGTTCTAGTTGGAAGAAAAGAATAGAGAATTATAAGAAAGCTTTATGGAGGCACCATGCAGGTTTGTCGATTTGTAACATTTTAATATCATTTGCTACATGTGGTATACATAGTAAACAGTAGAAACATATGCAGACAGTCTTCATTTTGCATGGTTTTGATATGCATGTGTTTCAGTTAACATTTTCCTGGCCAGGATGGCTTGGTGTATGTGTGTGTGTGTCTTGAATTTGGTGTATGCTTTTTTTACTAAGGATTTAAAAAATCCTCTTGTTAGGTATGTTTTAAGACTGTATAAATTGTTTCTTGCTAAATGTATCATTCTGTAGCATACTCTTTCATTTAACATTGTACATGAGATGAATCCACGTTTATACAAATAGTTCATTTGTTTTCATTGCTGGATAGTAGCCATGGTACGAATATGCTACAATTTCTCTCTCTTTTTCCTCTTCATTGACTTTTAGTTTGTTTTTATCACAGACATGGCTGCCTGCAGTGAACATTTTTGGGTACCTCTCCTTGGTCCCTTGTGTGTCCCGCTAGGATATGTTTGTAAGTGTGGAATTATTGCACTTCTTTACTACGAGATGCCAAATTGTTCTCCGAAGTGATTGTATTAATGTATATGTATACTCTGCCCACCCCCCCACGCGCCCTTGTGACATACAGTTCTAGTTTTCTTCTTACCACCCTGGCTGCTCCTTCTCAATCTCCTTTGCCGCCTCCTTTTGCTGTAAATTTGGCATGTTTAAGAGCGTTAACTGGGCTGCTTATTCTGTTCTTACTGCTTTCCTAATCGCTCTAGTTTCACCCAGTCACAGGATTTTAAATATCATCTATACACAGATGGCTCCCAAATATGTATCTCTACATATTTTCATAGTGTAAAAAATAATCGTGTCAAAATTGGTACTCAAATATATTGCAGATCGGATTGTAAATTGGTAATGTTTTTATGAAGGACAATATGGCAATCTCTGTGCAAATTTTTATTTTTTTAATTAATTATTTTTTGATTAATTTATTTATTTGGCTGCGTTGGGTCTTGGATGCTGCGCGGGGGACATATATACACTATTATGTATAAAATAGATAACTAATAAGAACATGCTGTATAAAAAACTAAACAGGGGCTTCCCTGGTGGCGCAGTGGTTGAGAGTCTGCCTGCCAATTCAGGGGACACGGGTTCGGGCCCTGGTCTGGGAGGATCCCGCATGCCTCGGAGCGACTGGGCCCGTGGGCCACAGTTGCTGAGCCTGCGCGTCTGGAGCCTGTGCTCCGCAACGGGAGGGGCCGCGATGGTGAGAGGCCCGCGCACCGCGATGAAGAGTGGCCCCCGCTCGCCGCAACTAGAGAGGGCCCTCGCACGGAAGCGAAGACCCAACACAGCCATAAATAAATAAACTACATTCCTTTAAAAAAAAAAAAAACTAAATAAAATAAAATTCAAATATTCAAAAAAAAAGCATTGCATATCTATACAATAAAGTACCATAAGAATTTTTTTTAAAAAAAGGGACTTCCCTGGGGGTCCAGTGGTTAAGACTCTGAGCTCCCACTGTAGGGGGCAGGAATTTGATCCCTGGTCAGGGAACTAAGATCCCACATCCTCATGGTGAGGTTAAAAAAAAAAAAAAAAAAAAAAGGACATAGGAAGATTTTTTTTTTTTTTAATGAATTAATACTTGGCTGCAGTGGCTTCTCTTGTTGCAGAGCACGGGCTCTAGGCACGTGGGCTTCAGTAGTAGTGGCGTGAGGGCTCAGTAGTTGTGGCTCGCGGCCTCCAGAGCGCAAGCTCAGTAGTTGTGGCCCACGGCCTTAGTTGCTCCGGGGCATGTGGGGTCTTCCCGGACCAGGGATCGAACTCATCTCCCCTGCAGTTGCAGGCGGATTTGTAACCACTGCACCACCAGGGAAGTCCCTGCATATACTTTCTTTACATATCTTTCAATCATTAAAAGGTAAAATAAGGGCATGATTAGTTAACAAATGCAAGTTGTTTGGTCAAGAAACCGACTGTTTTATTTTATTATTGTTTTTTTGGCCGTGTCGCGTGGCTTGCGGGATCTTAGTTCCCTGACCAGGGATCGAAACTGGGCCCACAGCTGTGAAAGCGCCAAGTCTTAACCACTGGACTGCCAGGGAATTCTCATTTTAAAATTTTATTTTATTATCTTTATTATTATTATTACTGACCAAATCTTGATTTAAGCAGGAAAGCCCAACGTACAGGGCATTTTTTTGGTGGTTGGACACAACACTTGTAGCTTCAGCAATCTCAGGACGCCCTCTAGTGTCCATGTGGGCTCAAGGTCTCAATAATTAGAAGATCAATCACTTTGGAGTTTCACCTAGGACACCTGATTGAAGCCATTTGCCAACACTTCAGGGCTCTCATTATTGGCCCATTCTGTTATCCTTCAAGTTTGCCCATGCCTATCAGACTATGTCACCCTATATTTGGATCAGAAAGTGTGATCAGAGCCCCTCTGTCACATCATAGGCCCAAACAGCTGAGGTATGGTGGAGGAAGGCCTGGAGGTCAACGTGCTGAGGGGTGAGGAGGGGCCTGAGGGTGTAGGAGCCAGTCTGGGGAGCTGCAGCAGCCCCAGGTGCTGAGCATAGAGCACTGCCTCTGGATCACCCTCTCTGACCTCCACGTCTGGTCCCTACCTGTCTGTCTGCCATTCCTGTGATCCCAAGGCAATCAAACACTGATCACTGCGGTGGGAGTGGGGTTCCAGGGTCGGTCAGGTGTGGTCTGGTTTGTCTGATACCGCTGTCTCAAAGCTCCATTCCGATATTAGAAACCAAAGCAGACTCATAAATCCTTGCTCTTCCTCCATGAAAGTGGTTCTAGTGTGGTTCTCAAAGTGTGGACCCAGGACAGGCTGCACTGGCATCACCTGGGATGCAATTTTCAGGACCTACCCCAAACCTACTGAATGAGAAACTCCAGGGGTGGGGGCCCAGCACTCTTCATTTGAACAAGCCTTCCAGCAGAATTTTGCTGTTCAAATCAGGCTTCTCTCTCTCTCAAGTCTCAATATTTAGTAGCTGTGATTCCTGAATAGTCAGATGTTGGGACATACTTTCTAGCCAGGAAGCACCTGGTTCCCCAGTCAGCTTAGACTGAGTCCTGGCCTGGCCCAGGCAAAGAAATGAATGTCCTGGATTCTGAGTCATGTTCATTTGTCCTGGATGTCCACTGGGCTCCTACTTACACCTCAAATTGCAGCTCATATGTTGTCTCTTTTTAAAGGCTTCTGTGACTCCTTGATCAGACCTGACAGACTACATATATGTCCAAAAAGCATGTGTGCAGGTTGCACTTACCATTTGCGTTAAAATTTCCTTACCAATCTGCGCCTGAGCAAGACTGCGCCAACCTTGAGTGTAAGGAGAGTGTGGTTCCACCAGCCCCAGCTCCTCCTAAAGGCAGCGCCCAGCACAGAGCAGATATTTAATACACGTTTGACATATGAATGAATGGTCTCTCATAGAGATAGGGAATTGAAACAGGAAACTACAAGCCAAGAATGACTGGGAGGTCAGCCATCTTCCAGATCAGCCAAGCCCAAATCTCCAGATAACTTGTGTCTTGGATCCACATGCTCAACTGCAACCCTGAGGGTAAGTTCAGTGAAATTTAGATTATCCAGTTGGGATGAGTCACTTGAGGGGGTGTGGGGGGGAGCACTTGTTGGCCTTAACATTAGGGAAGTTATCTTTGCATTTGTAAAGAGAAGCCTGCTTGATGTGGGAAGAGGGGAGGGAAAATATCGTTTTAGTATGTGTAGGAGTCTTCAGGAGAAAAACTACAGACAGCTCCAGAAATGCTAGGACCCACACTCAGTGACAGAGTGACCCACTCATCTGTCACCCAGGTGGTGCCCAGATGGGCTTCCCAGGAGGTCCAGTATCATTTAAGTTTCAAGGTCAACATTTTTTGGAGAATCCAGGCCACACATTCAGTATCTCAGGGACTTAGATTCTCAAGCTGTGAAAATGAAAGACTCCGTGCTACTTTCTCAGGTGTGGTGAGATTAAAATTACGTAACAATCAGTAATCTATAATTGATGGTATTCTTAGTGTTGTCTTTATTGTTCAGCCAACTCCCAAACCCAAGAATGGATCAAGGATTGTGGAGGAAGAGTTCATTTCTTCCCTCTGGAGGACCATCAGTAGGGATTTCTGCCCTGTGGAGTCCCAAGGAGAGACGTTGCTTCAAGCTGAGTTGGGAAAGGAGACTTGGACTTTTTCATTAATATTTCATTTTGCACGTTTTAATACTTCATAATAAGTACTTTATCCTATTAAAAAAGTAAAGCTTGCTCAGTCACAGACAACATATAAAAATGTATAGAAACAGAAAGATGGGAAACCATCTGGTGTCTCCACTGGGAGGATCATGGTGAGCCCTTTGGCCCTTAGTTCCCACCAGCTGCTTCCCCTGTATTCGTGTGTCTATACATGACTGCATAGCTGTAGTTAGCTGTAGTCATACATTATGAATTATTTTGAATCTTGTTTTTGAAAACATTATTATTATCAATAAGCGACTTTATATGATATTACAAACTCTCCTTAAACACTGCTTTTACCAGCTGTATACTGTTTCCAAAGAAAAAAGGATATACCTGCTCTTCTGTATCACTTTTTACCATTACAACTAAAATCTGATTAATATTCTTTTTATTTTATTTTATTTTTGGCCACGCTGTGAGGCTTGTAAGGTCTTAGTTCCCTGACCAGGGATCGAACTCAGGCCACAGCAGTGAAAGTATCTAGTCTTTTTATTTATTTATTTATTTATTTATTTATTTATGGCTATGTTGGGTCTTTGTTGCTGAGAGCGGCTTTCTCTAGTTGCGGCGAGCAGGGGCTACTCTTTGTTGCAGTGCGCAGGCTTCTCACTGTGGTGACTTCTCTTGTTGCAGAGCACGGGCTCTGGCGCGAGGGCTTCAGTAGTTGTGGCTCGTGGGCTCTAGAGCTCAGGCTCAGTAGTTGTGGTGCACAGGCTTAGTTGCTCCGTGGCATGCGGGATCTTCCCAGACCAGGGATAGAACCCATGTCCCCTGCATTGGCAGGCAGATTCTTAACCACTGCGCCACCACAGAAGTCCCTGATTCATATTCTTATGCCTAGGGAGTTCCCTAGTGGTCTGGTGGTTAGGATTTGGAGCTTTCACTGCAGAGGCCCAGGTTCAATGCCTGGTCAGGGAACCGTGATCCTGCAAGCCACCTGGCATGGCCAAAAATTAAAAAAAATAAAATTCTTACATCTAAATATCCTTCTATATTTTATTTTAAAATCATAGATTTGTTGAATAAAAATTACTGGGTCAAACGGCATGAACATTTTTAAGGCTTGTCATACATGTTTTCAAATTGCTTTTCAAAAGCACTATGCCAGCTTATATTCAACCCATGTTTACTGAGCCCCTACTATGTACTGGGACTGTTCTACATGCTAGAGATACAAGTGGTGACAAGTAGACAAGGTTCTTGTTTTAAAGAACATATATTTCAATGATACAGATGACAAAAGCAATTATTCTGCTATCAGTGATAATTGCTCTGGAGAAAAATATGGCTGGGCTAGAAGATTGGTGGTGGCAATGGCAGGGCAAATATCTCAGAGAGTTTGTTGGACACGATGTTTCTGAGGACTTGACCTTGGGACACTGGACCTGAATGGAGGGGGGGATCACCCATGTGAGTCTCTGGGGACGAGGTGCACTTGGGGAGTCACAGCAAGGACAGGAGCCCTGGGACAGGACTGGGCAGTGTCAGAGGCCCATGTGAGTAGATGAGTGAGCCGGGCTGCCAGTGGTGGGCTGAGGCCAGGGTGGCCAGAGGGGCCCTGTCATGGGGGGCTTGTAGGCAGTGGTGAGGGACTGGGATTTCATTCTGCCTAAGAAAGGAAGACACTGCAGTGTTCCGTGGGATGTGGTGGTGAGGATGTGCTCTAACTCACAGTTTAAAACTTCATGTCATCTGTTACGTGGGTAAAGGACAGCAGGGCATGAGAGCCAGCAGGGAGCCCACCTGGAAGGCTAGCCTGTTTACTATTGTGGGGAGGATGGTTCTAGGATGGAAGCAGTAGAGCTGTGAGAAGTGACTGGATTTAATGTTGATACATTTTAAAGATGGCGTGAGCAGTAAGTCAATGAAGAACCACACATTTATTTACTTATCTTAATTCCACACTTGATTCCAGGTGGCTTACTGCAACAAACTCAGTGTAATATACATGAATTATTTAAAAATCAATACAAAAATATAAATTTTAAATGTTGAGACTGGGGTTCAAGTTAGAACATTACTAGGCAAGCTGGAATATCTGAAACATTCGTTGAAATGGAGAGTTTACTGTTTACCTAGCCATGGATTTCATTGGCTCAAAATCTCTTATGATTATTGCCTAAAAGAGCCATGGGTGGGACCATAGCTCAGGGTCAGTCCCTTGCTTCCTGCTTCCGGTTCTATACTTAGAGTAAAGCAAATTAATTCCAAGATGTTCAAAGATTAAATCAGCATCTACAAAGTCATTGAGTAAATGTAAAAACCTCAGGAATTCAAGGAGATTATAGTTTTTCCCAGAAATGACCTCACTGTGTGCTGCTGAAGAGATAGTGTTCTTTCTGGGGGCCCCAAGATGTAGGGGCTATTGAGCTATAGCCCTAAATAGAGTTGTTCTTTCTACCTAACAGGTCCCACAAAGCCTTACAGCCAACCTCAGTGATGTCATCTGAACTAGGATTTTGGTTTTCTGATGTTGGTTCTATTTGAGCATTTGTGTGGGCTTAAAAGTGTGACAAAAGTTTCCTTGCAATGATATTTCTTTGAGGGAATTTGACATCCACCCTTGGTGGCTCTGACTTCCCTGACCAGTCCCTGGAGGGAATGGACTGTCCTGTACCACTTTTCAGTGTCCCTTTGTGTAGGAGTGATCCGTAGACTTGGAGTCACAGGGTCCCCCCATCTCACCCTCCTCCCGAATGCAGAGTCCTTTAAGCCTTTTGGTTGTGGGGGGGGGGGTTTGCAGTCTGCTGATCTGATGAGTGTCATTGTCCCATATCCAGAAATAAAGGCACATGTGACCATAACACCAAAGTCTTGAATGTAGTGCCAAGGTGGGAAGGTTTCCTAAATTTTGACTCTCCATTTACACCAGTGGTTCCCAACTTGGGTATCCCAGATTTACACAGAGAGAGAGCTGGAGGGGGTGGGGTGGGATGTCTAGAGGCGGAGCTACAGGTGTCCTTCAGGGTTTCTCTCAGTGGTCTTTGCCTCTCTTTTTTCCTGTGGTTCAGAGGAGTTTGTACTCCAGGAGAAGAAGTCTTTTGAAAAGGGTGAGAGATATTCAGAGATGGCTCTGGGGAGGGAAAAGGATGAGGAGTAGAGACAAAGCAGAGTGGAGCTGGGCAAGAGGTGGAATCCGGCAGGAGAGGGGCCTGGCCTGAGGGCAGCAGGTCTGGAGCCCAGCAGGTCACTGTGTGGAGTCCTAAAGCAAGTGAGGAATGGGGAGAGTGCAGACCTTCTATTGGCCAGAAAAATCAGAATTTGACTTTGTTTTGTTTTTGTGTTTTATCAGGATGAATTGGTAAACCAGTCAGAGTGGCAGATTAGGAGCCTACTTTTTTTTTTTGAATTTAAAATTTTTTTTTCATTTATTTTTTATACAGCAGGTTCTTATTAGTTATCTATTTTATACATATTAGTGTATATATGTCAATCCCAATCTCCCAATTCATCCCACCACCATCCCCACGCCCCCCCGCCACTTTCCCCCCTTGGCGTCCATACGTTTGTTCTCTACATCTGTGTCTCTATTTCTGCCCTGCAAACCGCTTTGTGAGTACCATTTTAGGAGCCTGCTTGTCAAAGGAAAAAAGTTACAGTCTCCTCCCAGTTTAAGCTCATCAGAAATCTCCAGGAGAGACCCAGGTCTGCACCAGCCGTGCCTCCCAGGACCGTGTTTTCCCCTCCAACACCTACAGGAAGGGGAGCGGGGATGGGTGTGGAGGTTTTGGGTCCTCCCTACCATGCTTTCTTCCTCTCCAGTTATTGTCTGAGCTTTCTTGCCTCCCCGCCACCATCCCAACCCTTCCTTCCTTCCTTCTTTCTTTTATTTTGGCCGCACCGCGCTTCTTGCAGGATCTTAGTTCCCCCACCGGGATTGAACCCGGGCCCTCGGCAGTGAGAGCTCAGAGTCCTAACCACTGGACCGCCAGGGAATTCTCAGTTTCTCTGCGTCCTCTCCTTGAGCCACTGCCAACCCGCGAGCCAGAGCGAGCATCGCCCATATGGGCTGGATGCTCTGACTGAGACACTGCCATTGCCCAGCATTCTTGAAACTTTACATCAGAAAGTCAGTGTCTTGTTCCTCAGACTCGCTCTGAAAGCCTTTATCTTTTCTCAAGGACAAATCGAGGCTCAAGGATAAGGTTTGCCCTGACCTTTTCTCTGCTGGAGGACGCTATGGCACCACGGGTTTGGAACGTGGGTTGAGTATAAATGTGACGGGATCCCTTGTGTCCCCACTGATTTGCGCTTCTTTTTATTAGAGTCCGAGCCTCTTATAAATGTTTGTTTATATTCCGTCTACTCCACTAAAAACACCCCTTTGCAAAGCACTTTGAAAGATTCAGGGCTGTGAAAATGGGAAGGATTATCTCAAAATACAGTTTCTGGTGTTGGATTTTAGTTAACATTTTGGTGTTTAAAAATCTGTAACTTATTGACTTTGGGGCTTAGTGTCATGATATTTTTAAGTGGAAATATTCACTCCCTGACCCCCTACACAATACAAATCCAAATTTACACTAAAAGAAGATTCCAACATTTCAGATAAATTTTAAGCCACGAATTATCTTACTCCCTGGAGATACCACTGTCAGAACTTTGGTGAGCAATCTTCCAGGTTTTCATCTATTTAAGATATATATTTTGGGGACTTCCCTGGTGGTCCAGTGGGTAAGACTCCGAACTCCCAATGCAGGACGCCCGGGTTCCATCCCTGGTCAGGGAACCAGATTCCACATGCCACAACTAAGAGTTCGCATGCTGCAACTAAGACCTGGTGCAACCAAATAAATAAAAATAAATTTTAAAATAAATAAAATATATATTTTGTAAGTGGTGTTAGTGGCATTATAATTCAGTACGTTCTCTAGCTTTTACAGAAGCTTAAAAGTGTGTTGGGCACATCTTTTCATAGCAATACATTAAAATCTATCTTACTCCTTATATTGGCTGCATGGAATTATGTCACAAGGCTTTTCTTTGGGGACAGTGGAAATGTTCTACATCTTCACTGTGGTAATGGTGACATGGGCGTGTAAATTGCCAAAACTCAAACCAGCTGTGCATTTCAAATAGCTGCATTATATTGTATGTAAAGTATGTCCCTTCAAAGTTGATTTTTAAAATATTATCCTCTTTGGAATTTGTACTTTGGTTAGGTAAGCAAAACAAACAAAACACCTTGTTCTTGTTGCTAAGAGCTACAACACCCTGCACATCTGGAGGTGAAGAGTCCTGCTGTGTGCAATTTACTCTCCAGCAGTCCGGCAATAACAGTAATAGCCGTCTATTTATGCATTCAGAGAGAGACCAAACAGCTATGGGAAACGCTGAATAAATGACAGAACTAGATAAAGAATAAAAATAAACGTTAGAAATCATAAAATTACATCATTAAAAATTTATTTCCCCGTAGGTTTTTCCTCCCTTTTTCTTCTCTTTTCCTTTTTTCAACCCTTTCCCCCTTCCCTTCCTCCCTCCTTTTTCCACTCTCTCCTTTAGGGCTTATCCCCTGCATATTCAAACACACGAACACACGTGACTCACCTCGGACCGGTCTGGTACCGACGCCCAAGTCGACTCTCACCGAGGCGTTTTGTAAACGATGAAGCGTTGCCCGGCTCCGCTGTTATCGTATCATTTCGGGCAGTCACCCCAGTCTTTGAAGGAAGTCACACTGGGTCTAAAGTAGTTTCCTCCCTGAACGTGGCAGAACCTCGGTGGTTTTTTTTGTTTTTGTTTTTGTTTTCTGGATCTCTGCTTTTCATTCGGGCAGGCAGGACCGGATTCAAAGGCCAGTTCCGCGGCGGGCGCTTTCCTTCCTGAGGGCGACGCGAGGCTGTAGGAAGTGTACTTAGATCCTAGAATCTAAGGGTGGGCCCCGCGGCGGAGGGGGCTGGAAGAAGCAGCTCCGAACTCAGAATCAATCCAGAGGCGTTTTAAAATAAGTCGGATTCCAGATCTCTCGTCAGACCTACCGACTCGGAATTTCCGCGGACCCGGGCAGGTCTGCATTTTTGCAGCCTGCAGCTGTAATTGCCGAGCAGTGTGAGGACCAGAAGCCTGAATGCAGCTCACTCCTCTCCCAACCTGCCCGTAAGAGCCTTTATTCTGCTTTTATATCCACGAACAACTTTTATTTCCTTTAAACCAGAGTTAGGGGTTGGGTGATCTTCTGAGGGTGCAGCGGGGCCGCGCCTTGGGTTATGCAAGCATGCGCGCTGTCTGTTTTCAGTTTCCTTTCGGGACCCGGCGGCAGTGCGAGACGTCTGCGCAGAGAAAGACGCCAGTATGCCGGTGAGTCCAGGGGTATAAAAGGGAGAGTGGAGGGAGAAAAAGTAGTTTATAGGGCAGAGCAGGGGAGGCTGGAGGCAGGGTGGGGTGGAGGGAAAACACTTTGTACAGAAGACTAGCTGCGACGCTTGATGGGGGAGGGGCAGCCGCGCCTAAATCCGGGAGAGCAACCCAAATCTGGAGTCATACCTCTCACGAAGAGTAGATGGCTTTATCTCTCATTGCAGTCATCTCTAAATGCTGTGAGACAAACCTAACATATTAGTATTAGTATTAAAAGTCTTTTTTGGGGGAGAGGGGGTGTGACTCGAATGAGACAGTTTGCTGGAACTGCCACACCTAGCAAGTCTTTGAAGGAGGATGGTCATGGAGGAAAGGGCTTGTCAGGAGAGCTGGGTTCCATCTGCCTCTCTATACTTTCACTACCCTTGTGACCTTTCGCAATGAAAAGAAACTCTCCGAGATGGGACAGGACCCAATCCCTGACCTGCTAAATAAATTGATGGTCAAAGTAATTAATTAATAAAAGTTTGAAATCTAAGAAATTGTTAAAACGTTCTGAGGCACGACATTTCCATCCACAGGAAAAGTATTGGATAAGGGTCTTAGTGGAATGGTTACTAATGAGAGGCAGAGTACAACTTTAAAAAAAGCATTTGCAGGGAGACAAAGATGAAATGAACACAGTTCCTGATTCTAAACTGGCCCATTGTCTAACGTGGGGAGTATAAAATGGTCAGATGGGGTTCAAGGCAGGGCACACTTGGTTCCATCAGGGAGGTTTCAACCAGGGCTAGACCAGTGATTCTAAAACTTGCCTACACATTTGGAATCACTGAGGGGGCTTTAAAAGATACGAAGGCCTAGGTTCAACCCAAGGGATACTGATTCTGTTGGTTTTGGCCATGGCCTAGACATATGGATAGTAAAAACTCCCCAGGTGGTTATACAAGCAATCAGGTTTGAGGACCATGGCGTAGGAATGCCAAAGACCAAGAGATGTGTGTTGGGGATAAGGCACAGCTTTCAGTAGAAGGAGGCTTTTTTCAGGATGGCATTATTATTATCATAGTATTATTGAAATATAGTTCATGTATCACATAATTCACCCTTTTAAAGCATACAGTTAGATAGTTTTTAGTATAATCCCAAGGTTGTACCACCCTTACCACCAGCTAATTGGGATCTTTTAGGATGTGCAGTTCTGATGGGCTAGAAGGCAGAGGAGAGTAATCCACAGGAGGGCAATGTGTAAGCAGTGGCATCCTGATGGGACAGGGCAAGGAAATGGGGGGAGCCCACTTTTACTGCAACCCAGGGGAGATGTCACCAGAGAAGTGGAAGATGATGCCAGACAGCTGGTTGTGGCAGCTGCAGGCTTTGATGCTGGAGTAGAGACCTTATGTGTTAATTCTGCAGATGGGGCAGCTGTGGATGGCTGGGGCCTTATGGTTATGACTAGAGACAGGCAGGAGTTTAGGAAGCCTTTGCAGTTCTCTAGGCTGAGGTAGATGAAAGCCTGGACTAAGATAGTTGCAGTGGGACTGAAAAGGGGTTGGAGGAGCTGACTGTGAGCCCATGAGAGGCAGGGGAAAGGGGATCAGAAGGGACCAAGCTGGTCGTGATGCTTAAAGAGAACTTGGGGAGGGAGAGAGGCTGGTGTGCGGGGAGAGGGGTAGAGTTTGCCTGTACATCTGTTGGGTTTGAGGAGCAGATGGGCCCAGAGGCGCAGATGTCCTGAGGCAGGTTGGAAAGGGAGTCTGGAGAGGTTGGTGTTGGGGTAGATCACGGGGAACCACCTCATTGGGCCTGAATCAAGAGGCTGCCTTGGAAGAGTGTGGATACCTATAGGCTGAGGCCACAGGAAAAGAGACGTGGCTCGGTCTTGGAGTCAGTGGGAGGAGAAGGAGATTATAATGGTGGAAACATCTAGAAGAGTTTGAACTCTTGAGTCCTTCATCTGGGGAAGTGGCTTCTGAGAGGCAGAGCTGCTGAAATCTGCAAATCTGGTCTCAGCGGACTGTTGCCAGTACCTCTGCTGTGCAAGGTGGAGGGAGGGGTTATGGGAGAGAAGTTGTGCCTGAAGGAAGACGCCCCGAAAGGCCGGAAACGTGGGGTGTCTCTGAAGCAGCCTTGTGAGACCTTCCCTGCCGTGGGCGGGGAGTCTTCTTTGCAGGGGAGGGAGGCGGTGATCTGGACGCTTCTGGCGGGGGCGGGGACGGGGGCGGGGGGGGGGGTGGCGCCCTAACTCTCTGCTGCTCAGAGCCTGTCCCTTCAGCATTTGTCTGCACTCACCCTCCGTCTCACCTTCCTGGGGATCCTAAGGCTTTTCTAGCCTCCAGGCTTTTCTAGGCAGCGGAGGCGGCCGGATGGCGGTCCCCGCTCGGGGGAGGGAGGACAGGGACCGGGACGGGGCGGGGGCGGGGCCAAGTTTTTAAACCTCCGTGCGGGCCGTCTCCGCTGCCAGTGCGCCGCCGCCGCCCGGCTCAGTGCCGCCCGCTCGGCTGCTGTCCCGGAGCCTCTGGGAGGTTGACAAGGTCCGGGCCATGGCGCTGCTCCTTGTCCTGCCGTTTCTAGCCGGCGCTGCCCTTTCTGTGCTCCCGGCTACCGCCGCTGGTGAGTGGCGTTCATTGAGGTCCTCAGCCGGGAGCCTGGGGCGGTTTCAGGGTCCGGGTGGGATTCGGTGAGCGTCGCGGGGACCGTCTCACTGGCGGTGCAGCGGGGTGGGGAGTGGGGGGCGGGGTGAGGTCGGGGAGGGGCCGGGAGCTGCTCGGGGCCTGTGGCCACCACAGCACGTTCCCGCTTTTCAGTCTCTTTCCAACTCCCACCCTCTGCTCCCACTGCTGCACCCGCCCTCCCTGCTTTCCTCTTCCTCACACATCCCCGTCCTCTGACTCCCCTGGGTGGGAAGGCTGCCCCCAAGCCCGGGTTGCTCCCGTCAGAGGCGATCAAGGGCTCTTGGAGGTCCGACGCTCAGGCGGCCACTTCCCACCGGTGTGGGCTCCCTCTTAGGCCCCTGAGCGCTGTCCTCTCCTCCTGTTCTCAGCTCTGCCCTCTTCCCGTTTCTGGCCTCGGGAATCGGGGAGCTTCCAGGCAGGCAGCGCTCAAGGGCCTCAGTCCTTGGAGTTGGGGGTCTCTTTCTAGTGACCAGGAGCTCTAGGAAGGGCCCAAGGGCCCTGAACCACACTTCCTACTGCTGTGGGCACCGTGGCCGATCCTGACTTTCACTGAGAGAAGCGACAAAATATGTTTTCACATGTTCAGATACAGGGAATTCATTCTGGCTTATACATGAACTAAGTTGAATTTTGCGCTAAGTAAATTGCCTCTTTGTGGCCTGTCAGACATACATTGTACATCTGCTTTAATTATTAAAGGAAAGGGCACATTGACCAGAAGTAAAGAATGTCCATGTTAAAAATAAAGACTAAATGCCCCTCTTCCTGGGACTCCAACGCTGGTTCACCTTTGATGATAAGACTCCCTTCCCAGGTGCCAAGGCCATAGTGTACGTGCTGTACGTGTACGTGCTGGTCTGTTTTTGTTTGTTTGTTTTTAAACCTTGGAGAAATGTAGCCCTACTTGCTTAATGTTCTTTGTTCTGACAAGATACACAGCTGCGCTAAAGGGGAATTCCCTGGCGGTCCAGTGGTTAGGACTCAACACTTTCATGGCCTTGGGCCCGGATTCCATCTCTGGTCCCGGAACTAAGATTTTGGCATGGCGAGGCCAAAAAACAAACAAAACAAAAACACAACGACAACAAAAAAAACCCACAAGTGTGCTGAAAACCCTGCTTCTCCAGAGCAGTTTCTCAGTTATCTGGGAAGCTGGCTTCTGGCCTAGTCCTTAATTTGGCTCAAATAAAACTCTCTATTCTTATTATAGATTGTTTATTGATTATTTTCACTCACAGAAATTAGAGTGTGGGGGCTTCCCTGGTGGCGCAGTGGTTGAGAATCTGCCAGCCAATGCAGGGGACACGGGTTCGAGCCCTGGTCTGGGAGGATCCCACATGCCACGGAGCAACTAAGCCCGTGAGCCACAACTACTGAGCCTGCGCATCTGGAGCCTGTGCCCGGCAACAAGAGAGGCCGCGACAGTGAAAGGCCCGCGCACCGCGATGAAGAGTGGTCCCTGCTTGCCGCAACTAGAGAAAGCCCTCGCATAGAAACGAACACCCAACACAGCCAAAAATAAATAAATAAATAAAAATTAAAAAAAAAAAAAAGAAATTAGAGTGTGACAGCTTTGGAGCCAAGGGATTCTTCCTGTGATTTCTGTGGTCTCCACTCCGCACCTCCCCCCTCCCCTGCCAATGTTTACTCTAATTTTCTGCTATGCCTGTGTTCCCACCCCTGATTCTCTCCTTGCCTCCTCCCCTGCCGTCACTTGTGCCCCCTCAGGATTTGTCCTCCCCCTCCCTGCTGTCCCCTCCCCTCTGTGGTTCTCTGATCCCTTCCTACGGCATCCTCACCCTCATCCCCTTTCCCACCACCGGGCCCTCTCCTCCTCTCATGGCTTTTTTAAAACATTTATTTTATTTTATTTTTTATTTTGGCCACGCCCCCCCCCCACGCGGCTTGCAGGATCTTAGTTCCCCGACCATGGATTGAACCTGAGCCTTCACAGTGAAAGCGCCGAATCCTAACCACTGGACCACCAGCAGACTCCCCCCTCATGGGTCTTTACCTGCAAGGATCAAACACCTGCATGGCTCCTACCTTCCCCCAGCTTTCACTAACCTTACATTTCTGCAGATGACTTTTGCCCAGGGGGACTTCCCTCCCTCATCACTACCCTGTTTTATCACCAGGGGGAGCTGTGCTGCTAATGATAACTGGGCCTTGAGCACAGTGCACAGCCCCTGTGGGAGGACCTCTCCCCCGGTCTTGGCACCCATCCTCCTAGCTCCGCCCCAGTGCAGGCACCTGCTCTTGGCCCTCGTTCAGTGTGGGCGTTTCACCCAGCACTGCCCCTTCCCCACTCCTGCATCCTAAACCTCACCCTCTTGAGACCTCCACTCTCCAGGCCTCAGCTGCTGGACTCCACTTGCCCTGGTCCCTCTGCACCTACCCCCATGGCACCTTGCCCAGCTCCCACTCCTTGCCCGAGTGCCTTGGGCCCTCACCACGTTCTCATCAATCACAAGCTTCCTCCCAGGAATCACCACGCCATCCTCACCCTCCCTCAACCAGAGCCCCCCTCCTCTCCTGTCTTCACCCGAACCCAAGGTCCCCCAGAGTCACCCCTGAGGCATGCTCATCCCCTGCCCCACAATCCAGGCCCTCACCACTGTCTCCTCTGCAGCCCCTTGCCCTTCCTCCCTCCCCAATAGGAATACTACCCTTGGTCCAATTGCCCACCTCCTTGGCCTTCACCACCCTCTCTTAGGTTCACTGACCCCAGTGGGCTCTCACTACCTCAACCATGTATCCAAAATCCTTGTTGATGCCACTTGGTGAGTTGGCCTTTCCCTACAGGGGGTCTTCCCCCAGCCCCGCCCTCCTGTGCTGGCTGCCTGACCCACACCCTCTGTGGAGGTGTGACCTGCCCCCAACCACTCCCACTGTGCAGGTCCCTCCCAATGTGCACCTTGGCTTTCCAGTTCTATTTTCTCTTGCCACCGCTCCTTCTAATTCTCCATGACCCTTGGGCACATGGCACTGACTCAGGCCCCCAACACCCACCACTCCCAGGGGACACTGGCAGGTCCAGCCACCTCCCCACCTGGGGCCTCACCATGCCTCTTGCACTCTGGGCCCAGACCCACTGTTTCACCTCCACCAGGAGTACTGGCCCACCTTCCACTCTCTTAGGGCCACAGCCCAGCCCCTCAGGCCCCTCTGCCTCGTGCCTCACCCTCCCTTGAGCCCACCTCGTCCATGATGAACCTGCCCCACGGGCAGCAGCCCTTGCTCTCTATCTCACCTGACCGGCCTCTGACCAGGGATGCCTCTGATCCTGGACTGACACTGCCCCTCCCTCCCCTCTGACTCCACCTCCCCTCACCCTGGTCTTCCTGCCTCTCCCTTGCCCCCTGCAGGCCAGCCTCTCCCCTTGGCCTCCTGCCTGGACCCTTAGGGAGCTGGTGCCTCCCTGTCCTGGCACTTGTCCTGAATGTTTGCCCATCTCCACCTCTCCCTCCACTCCTCATTTCCCCTCTCCTTCACTCCTCTTTTTCTTTTTTCCCCTGTGTTGGAAGAATTCTCATTGTGGTCCCTTGTACACGTGCATGTTCTGCATCCTCAGTCCTGGAGCAGGTCAGGACAGCAGAACTTGTCTGGTAAACATTTGATGTGCACTTGTTTCTGGAAAGCTGTTTCATCTGCAGTTCCCCCTTCCCCAGGATCACACAGTCTTCATTACAACCTCACGGTGCTGTCCCGGGATGGATCTGTGCAGCCCAGCTTTTTCGCTGGGGGACACTTGGATGGCCAGGCCTTCCTGCACTATGACCGTGAGACAGGCAGGGTAGAGCCCCGGGGACTGTGGGCAGAAGAGCTGGGAGCTGAGACGTGGGACACAGAGTCCAAGGACTTGACAGAGACCTGGAAGGACCTCAGAAAGCTTCTAGCAGAAATCCTGGCCCTGCAGGAGGAGAAAGGAGGTGAGAGTGGGGAGGATCCGAGACTGCTGTGAGGCATTTCACTGGATTAGGGGGCAGGTCCAGAGGACAGAGGTCTGTGAGTTCAGCAGGGGGGTGGCCATGACTCAGCAGCACTGGGAAGACATGGAGGGGAGCAGGGAGGGAGCCCTCTGGCTGGAGTTTCTCACTTGGGTGGGAGGACAGAAGGACATGGGGACTGGAGGAGTCACTGCTGGGGTGGGGTGGGGTGCAGGTGTGAATTCCCTCCAGGAGATGGTGGGCTGTGAAATCCAAGAAGACAACCACGCCTGGGGCTTCAGGTTTCTCTACTATGATGGGGAGCTCCTCCTCTCCTGTCACCCAGAGACCCAGGGTTGTACAGTGCCCCAGTCCTTGGCTCGGAACTTGGCCATGGAAATGGAGAAGTCCTGGGACACAGATGGCTTTCAAAGCAAGTATTACCGGGCCCACGTGCAGGGAGAGCTTTGTGGAAGACTGCGGGGCTATCTGGAATCCTGGACAGGCTTCAGGGAGAGAACAGGTACTGCTCCTGGACCAGGGCCCTTCCTCTCCCCCAGACCCCTAGAGCCTCCCCGCCGTGACTCTGTCCACAGAGACCCTCCCTGTCCTCTGGGTGCATATATGCTCTGTTGGCGTGGTGTCCTGCAATTTGCTGTTCTGTTAAATCCACTGTAGAAAGATGGGCAGGTGGGGAGGGGAATGAACCGCCCCGGTGACAATCATCCAGGGGAGCAGTGGGCCTTCTGACAGAAACTGTACCAGGGAAGGTGAGTGTCAGTCAGGAGAGGAAGGCCCTAGACTGGAGTGGGCCCCCCTGGCTCCCAGCCTGCCTGTTCCAGAAAGTTCCCTGCTCGTCCCCAGGAGCCCACCCCGCACGGCCCGCTCCTCAGCATCAACACGTGGATCCAAGAGAGTGAGGCCCCGTCACAGCCCCTCCTCCTGCCCGGCTAAAGGAACTGGGCCCCAGGGTGCAGAACAGACTTGGAGCAGGTCTGGGGTGGGCGAGGGCTCAGCCAGAGGTGGAGAGTGGGCAGCAGCAGCCCTGTTCTCTCCGTCTTCCTTAGAGGGAGCAGGGCTTGGCCCCGGGCCTCACTGGCTCTGTGCTTTCTCCCCCAGGGCCCCCAGCCGTGAACGTGACCCGCAGCCAGGACTCGGAGGGCACAGTCAACCTCACATGCTGGGCTTTCAGCTTCTTTCCCCGGAATATCTCAGCGGCCTGGTTTTGGGATGAGGAACCCATGAGGCGGGACACCTAGCAGTTAAGGGTGTCCTGCCTGATGGGAACGGGACCTACCGGACCTGGGTGACCATAAGGGTTCCCCAAGGAGAGGAACAGCATGTCAAGTGCCACGTGGAACACGGCGGGAATCGCAGTGCACACCCTGTGCCCTCTGGTGAGCCTGGGGTGAGCCTGGAGGGGGTTGTGACCCTGGGAGGGTCAGAGGCCAGGATCAGGGAGAGGAGAGCAGACCTGTGGCTCTGGGGTGCCTGGGTTATATGTAATAAGGCCCTTTCTCAGGAGAGACCCTGGTGTATCAGAGTCAGTGGCGGACCATCCTGGGTGTTGCTGACTTTGCTCTTGTTTTTATCATCGGGCTTTGTGTCCTTTGCTGCACGAAGAAGAAGAAGAAGACAGCATCAGCTGTGGGGAGCCCAGGTGAGAAATCTGGGCAGGGGGTGGGGATGGGAGGGGCTCTGCCTGGGATGTAGGGTCCCCCTCGTGTCCCTCTGCACAGATATGAGAGGATGACAAGCCTCTGTTCCAGGAGCTGGACACTGGGGTATTTGTGAAGGGAATGGGAGCCACATCTGTTCTAACCCCTTGGTCCTGCCCAAGGCCAGGGCCAGGCTGGGGCCCTTAGTGTCCAGCAGGGGCCTCTCTTTGCTCTGGGTGAGACTGGGCACAGTGAGGGTTTCAGCTCTCTGCTCTGTTCTCATCTTTTTCTGTCTACTCTCAGCTCGTCAGGCCTCATCTAGGGGTGATATGTTGGGTCGTGTGCTGGTTGGGAGGGTCTAGGTGATCATGGATTGATTCAGAGGGAACCTGCAGTAAAGTGTCTGTGAGCTTGTGTGGAGGGGTTAAAAACTGAGGAGGAATTCAGAGGCCAGGCATGGGCTTATCACTTCCTATCTGCATTTCTCTCCCCAGTTTTTCAGCCATCATTATGAATTCAAGGAGCTACTGTATAGCTCAAGGAATTCTACTTAAGGCTCTGTGGTGACCTAAATGGGATGGAAATCCAAAAAAGGGGGGATATATGTATATGTATAGCTGATTCACTTTGCTGTACAGTAGAAACTAACACAACATTATAGAGCAGCCATACTCCAGTAAAATTTTTTAAAAAGAAAAGATAAATATAAAACTTCAGTTTAAATAAGTTTAGTTTTATACAGAAAAAAAAAAAAGAATCCAAGTAAAAGAATCATAAGGCTCAAACTAGGGTTCAGTGGATGGTGCCAGAGCCCTGCCTGTGATGCGCCCTTGTGAGGCCCCACTTAGAGATGTTTTGCAACCTCTCCAAGTCCTCCTCCGTGAACTGTCTTCTGAGTTTCGTTTCCTCTGGGTCACCCCCAGCCTGCATCCTTCTCAAGTTCCCATCACGTGCCCCCATGCTTGCTGGAATTTCCTTGCCCGTAATATAGGGGAGTAGTGAGCAGATACCCCTTGACCATTTGGGGAGAGGAGAGCAGCCAATCCTTGGACAACTGGGGTCACTGATTTTATCTCACCTCCAGGTTCTTTCCTGTCCAGCCCCTCGGGACACAGTCCAAGGGCTCTTTAGAGGAGGGCACTGGGTCTGTGTTCTGTGGCCTCACCCTGCCCTCCCTGAGCCAGTTCCCTTGCTCACAGTGGTCACTGCCCTGTAGATTTGGAGAAGGGGATGGTCACATTGATTTCCCCATAATCAGGTTGCTTGAGGGGAGAGGAAAAGAGCAGCAGAGCTTTGTGTTTGGCAAAGAGCAAAGGCAGAGCGTGGAACAGTGAAAAGGTGGCGTGTGCAGAGACTCAGCTCCTTCTGTTGATGCCACCTCTTTGTGTCACTGGCGTGCTTGGGGACGTGGTTTCTCATCCACGAGCCCAATTCCCTTATCATTTGGCCTTCAGCCTGGGCATACAGGGATGGTTAGTCACCCTGCCCCACAGCAAGAGGCTCTGTCCATGCAGCACCCAGAGCAGGGGACCAGGCAGCTCTGTAGTTGCTCCTGCTTTCACCTGGGGCACCCCCGACCCCTCCCCACCCACCCCACCCCCAGGGAACATGAGTTCTGGTTCCGTTGAGAAAGAAACAGTTGTCTTGTATGTCACTGGGGCATTTGCTGGGAAAACAGTGTGAAGATCATGTGCTAATTTCTCAAAATTACTTTTTAAATTTTTGATGTCCAATACAAATGTTTATGACTTCAGATGGCAAAGCTCAATAGGATTTCCTCCAATACTGACCTTGCGGTGCATATTAAATGAAAGAGGAATTCAAAAGGGGCGCTGCCTGTGGGAGGTGGAGGGTGGCAGTGGCAGTCCCAGGGTGCAGAGGGGGCCAGGTACAGCCTCGGGCTGGGGGTGTCCCCCCCATCCACATTGAGCAGCAGATCCCTACAGGAAGGGAGGGCGGCCTGGTTGAATCCCTGCCTGGAACAGGGCAGGAGGGACTGTGCAGCCTCAGCCTAGCAGCAGCACTTGGGGTGGAGTTGGGATTCCAGGAGGCAGTGGACCAGGAAGGAGGAGAGAAGACCAAGTGCACCCTGAGAGCCTGGGCGGGGAGTGAGGGTCGGGGCAAAGCCAGGCGTCTGCAAGCCAGGGGTGCTCCAGGGTCAGGTCAGGGGCAGGGCCTGTGGCAGCCCAGTTTTTCTAGACGGGGCTGCTGTCACCTGGGCTTCCCGATGGGCTTTCCAGTTAGGAGCTGCTGGCTCAGGGCTGGGGGCGGGCAGGAGGTTGCACTGCAGGTGGAGGTCAGGGCCTGAGGTGGAGCCGGGCAGTGGAACAGGTGCTTGTGCAGGTGAGGAGGCCCGAGAACGGAGGAGAGGAAGGAGTTGTGTGTGTGTCCACTCCCAGGCCTGGAGGAACGCGGAGTCGGGACCCGTCTGTGACAGAGCCTCGCACTGTGTCGGGGATGGGTCCGGGCTTAAGGCGGGAGGGCTTTGGGTTTCCACTCCTGGATCTTGTCCTTTCGTCCTGCCGACCTTTGTCCCTGTCGTGGAGGGTGGTGGAAGCAGGGACAGGTGATGATGTCGGGGAGTCAGGGGAGGAGTCCAGCAAGGGCTGGGCAAAAAGGGGGCAAAATAGGAGGGGTGTTTTCTTCCCTCAGAGAAGGACAGAACCTGACTTTGGAGCAACTGAAGGAGAATCTCTGAGGGAATAAAGAGCAATATTCTGCAGCCAATTGGTCATTTATTTATTGGTTTTTCCTTTTCCCCAAAGCCGTTAGCCTACAAGACCTGGATCAATGCCAGATGAAGCCAAGTGACCATAATGGCCTCACACAGCCGGGATTTCAGTCCTTGTTGTCAGACCCTGCGTCCATCAATTCCACTGTGGAAGCTTAGAATCTGCTGCCAGAGGCCTGAATTCAGCTCCCTCTACTGGTCTTACTAGCACTTTCCCTTTTGTGTGTGTTCTGTTATTTATTTTATTATTTTAAAATTATTTTGATTTTAAAAAATTTATTATTTTTTTTTTGAGGTGGAGTTTATTTACAATATAGCACTTTTCCCTCTTGATGCCTCAGTTTCTTCATCTATGAAATGAGAAAAACAGTGTTTATTTCCGGTTGTGGTGGGGACGATTAAAAGCGTTCATATATGTGAGGTGGGTGCAGCTGCACTACACTAATTACTAACTCTATTTTTGTTTTTTTATGTTATAATAGAATACATGGATAATAATTCAATTATTACGAATAAGCTTTATCAATAAGTTTCCTCACTGTGGCTTCTCCCAAAATGACTAATAGCAGCTTTCTGGAAACTTGAGGTTCCCTTCACACCCTGTCACACTTGTATATGCATTACTTCATGTCTGCAATATCTATATAATTTCATATTAAAAGTTTTAATTGCTCTTTAAATGTACACATCTGGTCTGTTTTATTTCACGTGTCTGGGAAGGGACAGCGAGTAAGATTCTGGGGAGAAGGAGGGGTCTATCTCACTGCCTTGACACGGCGCTAAAAATTCTCCACCTCTCTCTCCCCTCCAGCTCCCAGTGACTGACAGATTCACAGCAAAGCATAAAGGGCTGGGAGAAAATACACCTGGGGCCAGTGTTCAGGGGCTGACGCTGGGCGGGGAATCTCCCCTGAACAGTTGTAACCCTCATGTGATGAAGCAGAGCTGAAGGGTGATATCACGGGAGGGGGACAGGGACAGGGCTTTGGGGTTTCCTGATTATGAGGAATGGGGGTCAGTCTGCTTCTAGGGTGATGTGACTGCTGGGAACCCTTGGGCTGAGGTGAGAGAGTAAAGGAACCCAGAAGGCGGAGGAATCAATCAAGCATCAGCATCTCCCTCCATCAGTTCAGACTGATTTCTGCAGGGCAGATGGGGAGGTGAGATTTCTCCATCTGATCCTCAGTCCTTCCTGACTTCTGGTCTTGGGGCACACAGGTGAGTGATGCTCTTCTTGGTCAGGACAACCTTAGCCCCACCCGGGTAAAGCACTGCTGGCAGAGTGTACTAGGGGGCACCTCCCACAGACTCGAAGCAGCTGACAGGAGCGCTTTCTGCAGCAGGACCTGCCTGGAAGCAAGAGGGTAATGAGGGGCTCTAGTCAGGTACTGTTCCCTCCCTGCCGGGTTCACAGGGTGCCCAGTAAGGCAACAGGGATAGAGAATTCATTCATGCATCGATTTATCCAGATAGGTGTATACTGACGTATTCTTTCATGTTTTTTTCGGGGTTGATGTCATTCACACACTTGTGGCTGCATGTTTCCATGCGAGTATTCTTGCATTTTAGTCAACTCTCAAGTGCCATTTGTTGTACTCAGTTGTCATTAAGCATAAACTTTCATACTCATTCATTTTTTGTGTGGTTATTTTAATCAAAGGCACAATTGCCTATAAATTAAGGAGTCAAATATCTGTGCAAGATTTCATATGAAATAGACTATTATTGTAGTCCTCTCTGATTCTCCTCAAGTTCTGTCTTCCCAGAGGCGACCACTTTCTATATTTTTTTAGCTGATTCTTTTGGCTTTTACTTCCAAGTCTCTAAACAAAATGCCTTGTTAGAACTGTTGCTTGATTTTTCTGTCACAGCCACTGTCTGTCACATCACACAGTGGCTGATGCAATAGTTAATAGTCATTGCTTTCTTTCACGTTTCCCATTCCTTCACTTTCCCAGTTTATTTATGTAGTGATCGTCTTTAGTTCATTCAGCTTTTTCTTTTGCGTGACTAATACACTCATGTGTAAACTCTACTACTTCTCACTTTCTGCACAACCTCTTGTTCTCCCTGAGTTAATAATTGCCTTTGTTTTTGTCTGATTCTTTCCTATGTAGCTCTCACTAATTGAACTTTGATGTTTCTTCTATTTGTATGATTTTTTAGAGAAGTGAGGATACTTTGGGCATTCTATCAATTTTTCCTTTTTGGAGATAACCTCCTGGGCCCTTCTGATGTGCTCCCACCTGGACTGGAATCTTCTACATCTGGAGCAGAGCCACCCTCCCAGGATGTCCCTCCACCACCATCTGGGCAGTGCTTTAAAGTGCTGTGGATACTGTACAGCACAGGGAACTCTGCTCAATACTCTGTAATGGCCTATATGGGAAAACAATCTAAAAAAGAAAAGAAGAGTGGATATACATATATGTATAACTAAATCACTTTGCTGTACACCTGAAACTAACATAACATTATAAATCAACTATACTCCAATAAAAATTTTAAAAATGAATAAACCAAGTGCTGTGGAGTCACCTGGGCATCCTGTTAATAGGCAGACTGAGTAAGGATGTCAAGGATGGGACCTGTGAGCTTGGTTTTCTATCTGGTAAATATGATGCTGATTCTGTCGGTTCATGGATGACAGTTGAGGCAGAAAGGATCTCTCGTTGTCTTTCTCCTGTGTTGTATGTCTGGTTTTCTGTAGCCTACATCTTTCTCTCTCTTTTTTAATGGTAAGCTTATACTAATACATTTTAATTAAGTAATGTGTTTTCTTTCTCAATGAGTAGGCTTAATTAATTTTATTGTGGTTAAAAAAACACATAACATAAAATTTACCAGCTTAACAATTTTTTAGTGTCCAGTGCAGTGGTGTTAAATATATGCACGTTGTTGTTTTACAACAGAGCACTAGAACTTTTTCATCTTGCAAAACTGAAAGTTTATACCCATTGAACAAAAATTCCAATTCTCTCTCCCCGCTGGTTCCTGGCAACCATCATTCTCTTTTCCATCTCTAAGAGTTTGACTACTTTAGACCCCTCATGTAAGTAGAATCATGCAGTATGTGTCTTTTTGTGACTGGCTTATTTCACTCAGCATATGGTCTTCAAGGTTCACCCATGCTGTAGCAAATGACGAGATTTCCTTCCTTTTAAAGCTGAATAATATACAATTATATGTATGTACCACATGATCTTTATCCATACATCTGCCAATGCAGTTAGTTTGCTTCTGCCTCTTGGCTTTCGTGAGAAATGCTGCAGTGAACATGGATGTGCACACTTTCTCTATTTAATACCCTCTCTCATTTTGGTGGAATTAATATTTTAGTAGTTTTTTTATCGGAATCTGTTTGAAGTACATGTTGCATGTATTATTCTTTGGCTTGATGAATAGTTTGGCTGAAATTTGGAGGCACTGCTCCATGTTTTTCTTTCTTCTTTTGAAGAAACAGAGAGAGAAACAGAGGGAGAGAGAAAAGGCAGCAGGACAGCAGCATCTCATGGGGTCTCTGAATTTCACACATTAATTACCAGACTCTTTTTACCCTGGCTTCCTTCTGGCACTGTCACCAGATCACTTCTTTTTTTTTTTTTTTTTTTTTTTTAATTTTATGTTATTTATACAGCAGGTTCTTATTAGTTATCTATTTTATACATATTAGTGTATACATGTCAATCCCAATCTCCCAATTCATCACACCACCACCACCCTCCTCCGCCCCGCTTTCCCCCCTTAGTGTCCATACGTTTGTTCTCTACATCTGTGTCTCTATTTCTGCCTTGCAAACCAGTTCACCTGTACCATTTTACTAGATTCCACATATATGCATTAATATATAATATTTGTTTTTCTCTTTCTGACTTACTTCACTCTGTATTTCAGTCTCTAGGTCCATCCACGTCTCTACAAATGACCCAGTTTCGTTCCTTTTTATGGCTAATATTACATTGTATATATGTACCACATCTTCTTTATCCATTCGTCTGTCGTTGGGCATTTAGGTTGCTTCCATGACCTGGCTATTGTAAATAGTGCTGCAATGAACATCGGGGTGAATGTGTCTTTTTGAATTATGGTTTTCTCTGGGTATATGCCCAGTAGTGGGATTGCTGGGTTTTATGGTAATTCTATGTTCAGTTTTTTAAGGAACCTCCATACTGGTCTCCATAGTGACTGTATCAATTTACATTCCCACCAACAGTGTAAGAGTGTTCCCTTTTCTCCACACCCTCTCCAGCATTTGTTGTTTGTAGATTTTCTGATGATGCCCATTCTAACTGGTGTGAGCTGATACCTCATTGTAGTTTTGATTTGCATTTCTTTAATAATTAGTGACGTTGAGCAGCTTTTCATGTGCCTCTTGGCCATCTGTATGTCTTCTTTAGGGAGATATCTATTTAGGTCTTCTGCCCATTTTTTGATTGGGTTGTTTGTTTTTTTAATATTGAGCTGCATGTGCTGTTTATATATTTTGGAGATTAATCCTTTGTCTGTTGATTCATTTGCAAATATTTTCTGCCAGTTTGAGGGTTGTCTTTTCATCTTGTTTATAGTTTCCTTTGTTGTGCAAAAGCTTTTAAGTTTCATTAGGTCCCATTTGTTTATTTTTGTTTTTATTGCCATTACTCTAGGAGGTGGGTCAAAAAAGATCTTGCTGTGATTTATGTCAAAGAGTATTCTTCCTATGTTTTCCTCTAAGAGTTTTATAGTGTCTGGCCTTACATTTAGGTCTTTAATCCATTTTGAGTTTATTTTTGTGTATGGTGTTAGGGAATGTTCTAATTTCATTCTTTTACATGTAGCTGTCCAGTTTTCCCAGCACCACTTACTGAAGAGACTGTCTTTTCTCCATTGTATAGTCTTGCCTCCTTTGTCATAGATTAGTTGACCATAGGTGCGTGGGTTAACCTCTGGGCTTTCTATCCTGTTCCATTGATCTATATTTCTGTTTTTGTGCCAGTACCATATTGTCTTGATTACTGTAGCTTTGTAGTATAGTCTGAAGTCAGGGAGTCTGATTCCTCCAGCTCCATTTTTTTCCCTCAAGCTTGTTTTGGCTCAGAGCACTTCTTAATTCACTATATTACAGTAAGCCAAATTTAGCATTAGTATGATGGGTCAATGTTGTAATATGAGTAAATTCTTGTTGATATTTTATCCCTCTGAGTGACCAAAATCTGGTAGGGTCCTGGAATGAAACAGTTGGCAGAATCAAAGAGATAAGTGGAGAGAGTGTAATGACCACGCTATTTACAGAGCTGTAGGCAGCTAATAGCAATAGAAGGTAGAGCACCCTGGAACTAGAAAAAGCCGGAAGGTGTTACCACCTCTAGACTGAAGGGACTGCAGAAGGAATTTGTTTCTAGAACCCAGCAGAGCTGTAGCCTCTGAGAGGGGTCACCGAACAAGTGTTACTGCTGAAGGGAGAGGAATGCAGGCATTACTGTAGTGCAGCCCTGGAGGAGAGAGTGGCCATCAACGCCTTGGATTCTCTCCTCCCACACAGTGGTCCCTGCAGTGCCTGCTAATGGCAAACCCAACCAGAAGCCAGAGAGCAAAAACCCCAGGTGACGTGTTTTATGAGAATAACAGGAAATATAAGTGATGCTCCACAAGAGGTTCAGAACCTAGAGAGTTGACAAAGAACAGTTAGGATGTTGAGATTATGCAGATTCTGTGAAATTAAAGACAAGATGTGTGTCTTCAATTATAAGAATAAATGTTGGAAAAATGACAGACATTAGGCTTATTCTATATGGCTTCATGGGTTATGTCTAGGTGGAAAGGAGAGGAAATAGCTACAGATATTCATGAAGAAGAACAATCTCCAAAGCCAGAAGGTGATGAGGTCTCCATTAATCAGGATGGACGAACACAGGCTGGACAACCACTTAAAAGGGACTTATGTTCATTTCGTGGGATGCGTATCAGAGCGTAAGCCTAGAGACCAAGGTCATGGTGGTAAATGAGAGTGGGTCCCTCAGATTCTACTAGCACATGAGAGCTCATGGCCTGTGGGTATTAACCTGCTGGAAAAAGGGACTGTTAACTCTCCTTGAGTTCTCCCCGAAAAAGTTGTGGCCCTGAGCTAACCTGCTTACCCCATCGAATATTTGTTTTTTGTTTGTTTGTTTTTGGGGTATTTGTGGCCACATTTCTTGTGGGATCTTAGTTCCTGCACTCCACAGTGAGAGCGCAGAGTCCTAACCACTGGACGGCAAGGGAATTCCCTGAATACTTGTTTAACATGTATTTTATGTTCCTGGACAAATCTTGTGTTTGCCTTCACTTATATGCTTTAAATTCTACAAGGGTCACATATACTCATCTGTTAGATTTTCATTTGGAAAACCTCTTCACAATCCTACAAGTTCCACCTGACACTAAGAATTATACTGAATAGGTAATAAACATGTTTTTTTTATAATCACTCATCACTTTTACTATCTTTAAGATAGAAATTGTCAGGACTTCCCTGGTGGCGCAGTGGTTAAGAATCCCCCTGCCAATGCAGGGGACATGGGTTCGAGCCCTGGTCTGGGAAGATCCCACATGCCGGGGAGCAAAGCTCATGTGCCACAACTACTGAGCCTGCGCTCTAGAGCCCAAGAGCCACACTACTGAGCCCGTGTGCCACAACTACTGAAGTCCGCGTGCCTAGAGCCCGTGCTCCGCAATAAGAGAAGCCACTGCAATGAGAAGCCCATGCACTGAAACGAAGAGTAGACCCTGCTCGCTGCAACTAGTGAAAGCCTGCGCACAGCAACGAAGACCCAAAGCAGCCAAAAATAAAAAAATATTAATTAAAAAAAGATAAAAATTGTCCAATAACATCTCTGTATATCTGAGTTCACATCCCCACAGCATTGTGTACTTTGTGAAGTAATCTGTTGGGTTATTTGTAAAAAACAAAAGCAGTCTTACTCTGCGGGAAAAAGGGAATGTGTTGGGAATAATGGATATAGATTATAGACTCATAGGTGCAGCCGAAGAAGTAAGACTCAGGGCAGGTGGGGGCCAGGGCAGCACTGGGACAGGGGCAGCAACTACTGATCCTCAGTCTCATTAAGGAACGACCATTGGGATAAAAAATATAACACCGCACAATGTTCACACTCTTGCACTAGCTCAAGGTTCACATTCCCGTGACAGCATATCCAGTCAGTATAGCTTGGGCCTGCTGTCCACTCCTTCATTAAAAGAAGCAATCAACATTGATCAACAGGCCTTCCAGGCTACATCCAGGTGGTATATCACAGTTCCCTAAAGCATACTGGGGTGCACTAGCAAGGAATAGGCATGATTGATAGACAAAAAATTGTAATAAATATTCACTGCACAGGCAAAATACTGGATTCCTTCTTCTTCTTTTTTTTTTTTTTTTTTGGCTGCGCTGGGTCTTTGTTGCTGCGCGCGGGCTTTCTCTAGTTGTGGCAAGTGGGGGTTACTCTTCGTTGCGGTGCGCAGGCTTCTCATTGCAGAGCACGGGCTCTAGGCGTGCAGGCTTCAGTAGTTGCAGCACGCAGGCTCAGTAGTTGCAGTTTGCAGGCTCTAGACTCTAGAGCGCAGGCTCAATAGTTGTGGTGCATGGGCTTAGTTGCCCCGCAGCATGTGGGATCTTCCCAGACCAGGGCTTGAACCCATGTCTCCTGAATTGGCAGGCGGATTCTTAACCACTTCGCCACCAGGGAAGTCCCTGTATTCCTTTTTAAAGACAAGTCTCAGAGGCCAGATCATCCTCAGGGCAATGCATGTCATCACTGCGCATGACCACAGTGTGACCAGGGAGGTGACCTTCGGCTGGGTCTGGAGCATCTCAGCTCTAGGCCAGGGACAGCTGTAGTCGGAGAGGGTCTTTGGGGCTGGGGTTCAAGAGGAAGAGGTCTCAGATGCCTCTGCATCTACAGCTTCCCCCCACCAACATGTTTAGTGGGTTTAATAAGTTTACCCCTTCAGTTCCTATTGGCAGCACCCAATATTCCTCGGAAATACCAGACAGACCCAGCAATGGCCAACAGTAAAGTTCAGACCTCCAGAGTTTAAAAGTTCAGGTTCTCTGAGCATTCTGTGTTGGAGTGGCACTTGTCTAAAATTGGTACTTCCCTATAGTTGGGGAACTTTAAATGTAGCAGTGAAAAAAGCTTTTTCCTGTTCAAGGGGAAGAAAGAAAATCATTCCTCAAAACCCAGATCGGGCTGTGAGGTCTCTCCTCCTGTCCCATCTCTTCAGGACTGTGTTTCGCAGTGGAGCAAGAGACCAAAATCTAACCTGAGTTACAAGAAACAAGGCAGTGATGGGTATAAAGGGAGTGACCAGGAGCAACAGATTCTCCTTTACCTCTCACGTCCAATATATGTGCTTCACAGAAAAAGAATAACAGGTCCACAAAATACAACAGCTAGAATTACAAAAATTCATTCATCCAAGGGTGGTGGAAGGCTGGAAGGGGAAGTGGGAGGGTAAGTGGCACAGGAAGAAAGAGTATTCAAATCAGTCCAGGCACAGGGACTGGCAAATGCTAGCAAAGAGCTGCAGAAAAACCCATGGTCAATAAAAACAAACAAACAAACAAAAACCTGTCGTCCTTTCAGACTCACAGGTGTTTAAAATCCATACTGGTGTCTGGAAGATTCTGTCTCATGTGCTCCAGAAACAAAGTCCCGATGCCTCAGAGAGAAGGGAATATGCACAGGGCCCTGGGTAGAGTGGGTCCTGCCTTCCCTGGTTGGGGAGGGAAACAAGGAAAACAGCTGCCACAGGGTCCTTCCAATCCCACCCATCCCCTCTGGATGGTAGGTGACTCAGTGCCCGCAGCCTGACATTTGGCAGGCGTGCATCTACGGCTCTGTCATCTGATTCTCCTACTTCCATCCCATTATGTCTCAGAGTCAGAGTGCCTATTCTTCCCTTGGTTTGTCTGATGGTTAGGCCAAAAAGTTGTGAAAGTGATCATATAATAAGTCTCAAATTAATACTGTGATTTCTAGGGTAACTAATGGAAAAATAAAAGAATGTGTAACTAGAAAGCTAATTAAGAAGACTACAATAATGAAAAGTTTTTGGTTAATCCAAAAGAAGGCAACAAAGAAAAACAATGAAGCAGAGAATAAATGAATTAGAAGACAGTAAGTGGCCAGGTGGTAGTAAACCCAAGTGTGTCTGTAATGACATTAAACATAAATGAACTCAAACACTACAGTTAAGGACAAAGATGGTCAGGTGGGTAAAAATAAATGAATAGCTATATGCTGTTTACAAAAGACACAATTTCAGTAGCAGGTTACAGAAATGTTGAAAGTAAAAGGATGGAAAAAAGAAATACCATACAGACATTAATGAGAAACCACACAGAGATACTCTTTAGAAAGACCACAGAACATGAATCTCCTTGGACATAAAGTACATGTATACAGTTTACAGCATCTTTAATATAGTTTATTTACCTGATGAGATCCTTGAGACAATATAATGCCACATATTTGATACAGTGCGCAATAAATACACATTGCATGAAGGAATAAAGTGCCCATAATTCAGGACTTCCCTGGCGGTCTGGTGGTTAGGACTCAGTACTTTCGTTGCTCTGGGCCCAGGTTCAATTCCTGGTCGGGGAACTAAGATCCCGCGAGCTGTATGGTCAAAAAGAAGTGCCCAGTAATTCAAGTGTTATTCATATTTTAAAGAGGAGAAGCAACATCCTCGTGAACTAAAGTAAAATAAACTATATTAGGCCCTCTGGATAGCAGAATCGAGAACACATTCTCTGCCTTAAAGGAATCAGAACTCTACTTAGGGCAATATCATGTATCCTATATGTCAAATATGCCAATTACTAGGATTGAATTGATACATTCCAGAAGGCACCAAAAGAAAGTGTGAAGACGGATTCATTGAATGCAGATATAAGGGAGAAACTGATTTGTTTTAAAGATGGATAGAAGTTTTCAGGACAAAAAAAAAGGGGGGGCAAAGGCCTTATTTGGACCAAAGCAAAAGAGGAGCTCACCTATACAGGTGGGCAAATGCCTGACCTAATCCTGCCCTGGACCCAGAGGAGACCCAGGCAAGCAGAGCTCCTGGCCTGGCCGCACCTCCGTGGGTCCTAATCGTGGGAGATTTGGACCCCAGGAGACATTTTGAAATGTCTGGATCATTTTTTGTTGTCTAACTTGGCAGAAGCAGGTGTTGTAAAGTGAGGAAATACTGCCCTTAGTGGATAGACGCCAGGGTTACGGCTAAACATCCCACAAGGCATGGGACAGCCCCCCACAGCCAAGAACTATCTGGTCCAATAAGTTAATGGTGCTAATGGTGAGAAACCCTGTCCTAGAAGTTAGTGCTGCAATGTCCTCATCATTTCTCAGATGAAGAAACGGAGGCATCAAGAGTGAAAGTGCTACAGACAGAGAACAGACTTGTGGTTGTCAAGGAAGAGCAGGGTGGAGGAGGGAAGGACTGGGAGTGTGGGATTAGCAGATGTAAACTATTATATATAGGATGGATAAACAACAAGGTCCTACTGTATAGCACAGGGGACTATATTCAATATCCTGTGATAGGACTTCCGTGGTGGCGCAGTGGTTAAGAGTTCGCCTACCAATGCAGGAGACACGGTTTCGAGCCCTGGTCCGGGAAGATCCCACATGCCGCGGAGCAGCTAAGCCTGTGCACCACAACTACTGAGCCTGTGCTCTAGAGCCCGTGGTCCGCAGCAAGAGAAGCCACTGCAATGAGAAGCCCGTGCAACACATCAAAGACTGGCCCCTGCTCGCCGCAACTAGAGAAAGCCCGCACACAGCAATGAAGACCCAATGCAGCCAAAATTAAAAATAAATAAATAAATTTATTTTTAAAAAAATATCCTGTGATTAACCATAATGGAAAAGGATATTTAAAAAAAGAATGTCTAAATGGTACAGATGAAACGGTTTTCAGGGCAGAAATAGAGACAGAGATGTAGAGAACAAAAGGTATGGACACCAAGGGGGGAAAGTGGTGGGGGGCGGGGGGATGGTGGTGGGATGAACTGGGAGATTGGGATTGACATGTATACACTAACATGCATAAAATAGATAACTAATAAGAACCTGCTGTATAAAAAATAAAATTCAAAAAAATAACAATAAGGGGCTTCCCTGGTGGCACAGTGGTTGAGAATCCACCTGCCAATGCAGGGGACATGGGTTCGATCCCTGATCCAGGAAGATCCCACAGGCCGCGGGGCAACTAAGCCCGTGCACCACAACTACTGAGCCTGCGCTCTAGACCCCGCGGGCCACAACTACTGAAGTCCGTGGGCTTAGAGCCCGGGCCCTGCAACAAGAGAAGTCACCGCAGTGAGAAGACTGCGCACCGCAACGAAAACCCAACGCAGCCAAAAATAAATAAATTAAATTAAACAAAAAACCAGATGAGTTAATTGGGTAGGAAACACTTGTATTCTCTCAAGGATACCCCCTCCTCAGGCTCTCCAGATTTCAGGACTTTCATCTGAATTCCTCTCCAGTTTTTA
Organism: Balaenoptera physalus; assembly: GCF_965194825.1. NCBI lineage: Eukaryota > Metazoa > Chordata > Mammalia > Artiodactyla > Balaenopteridae > Balaenoptera > Balaenoptera physalus. Next base: position 23,809,983 of record NC_138896.1, read on the forward strand.
ACGCCTCCCCACCAGGTCATAGACACTTAATTGTGTGTTCCCAGAGATGCAAAACATCTCTTTCTAAGTGGGACCTCCCAAGGGGACATCATGGCCAGGGCTCCAGCACCATCCACTGACCCCTAGTTTGAGCCTTGTGGTTCTTTTACTTGGATTTTTAACAAGGGCTAAAAAATTGGGGAAGAGAAATTCAGGAAGAGATAAGAGCCATTGCCTTCCATCTAAATTCCTCCTCAGTTTTTAACTCCACGCCACGAGGTCACAGACACTTTATTTCAGGTTCCCTCTGAATCAATTCGTGATGACCTAGACCCTCCCAACCAGTATATGATCCCACACATCACCCCTAGATGAGGCCTGACAAGCCGAGAGTGGACAAAAAGAGATGAGAACAGAGCAGAGAGCCGCAACCTTGACTGCCACCCAGTCTCACCCAGAGCAAAGAGAGGCCCCGCTGGATACTAAAGGGCCCCAGTCCAGCCCTGGCTTTGGGCAGGACCAAGGGTTTACAGCAGACGTGGCTCCCATTCCCCTCACAAATAACCCAAAATCCAGCTCTTGAAACAGAGGTTTCTCATCCTCTTACATCTGTGCAGAGGGACACGAAGGGGACCCTACATCCCAGGCAGAGCCCCTCCCATCCCCACCCCCTGCCCAGATTTCTCACCTGGGCTCCCCACAGCTGATGCTGTCTTCTTCTTCTTTGAGTAGCAAAGGACACAAAGCCTAATGATAAAAACAACAGCAAAGGCAGCAACACCCAGGACGGTCCGCCACTGACTCTGATGCACCAGGGTCTCTCCTGAGAAAGGGCCTTATTCTATATAACCCAGGCACCCCAGAGCCACAGGTCTGCTCTCCTCTCCCTGATCCTGGCCTCTGACCCTCCCAGGGTCACAACCCCCTCCAGGATCACCCCAGGCTCACCAGAGGGCACAGGGTGTGCACTGTGATTCCCGCTGTGTTCCACGTGGCGCTGGACCCACTGCTCCTCTCCTTGGGGAACACTTTTGGTCACCCAGGACCGGTAGGTGCCGTTCCCATCACGCAGGACACCCTTGACTGCTAGGCGTCCCGCCTCATGGGTTCCTCATCCCAAAACCAGGCCGCTGAGATATTCCGGGGAAAGAAGCCGAAAGCCCAGCATGTGAGGTTGACTATGCCTTCCGAGTCCTGGCTGCGGGTCACGTTCACAGCTGGGGGCCCTGGGGGAGAAAGCACAGAGCCAGTGAGGCCCGGGGCCAAGCCCTGCTCCCTCTAAGGAAGACGGAGAGAACAGGGCTGCTGCTGCCCACTCTCCACCTCTGGCTGAGCCCTCGCCCACCCCAGACCTGCTCCAAGTCTGTTCTGCACCCTGGGGCCCAGTTCCTTTAGCCGGGCAGGAGGAGGGGCTGTGACGGGGCCTCACTCTCTTGGATCCACGTGTTGATGCTGAGGAGCGGGCCGTGCGGGGTGGGCTCCTGGGGACGAGCAGGGAACTTTCTGGAACAGGCAGGCTGGGAGCCAGGGGGGCCCACCCCAGGGGCTTCCTCTCCTGACTGACACCCACCTTCCCTGGTACAGTTTCTGTCAGAAGGCCCACTGCTCCCCTGGATGATTGTCACTGGGGCGGTTCATTCCCCTCCCCACCTGCCCATCTTTCTACAGGGGATTTAACAGAACAGGAAATTGCAGGACACCACGCCAACAGAGCATATATGCACCCAGAGGACAGGGAGGGTCTCTGTGGGCAGAGTCAGGGCGTGGAGGCTCTAGGGGTCTGGGGGAGAGGAAGGGCCCTGGTCCAGGAGCAGTACCTGTTCTCTCCCTGAAGCCTGTCCAGGATTCCAGATAGCCCCGCAGTCTTCCACAAAGCTCTCCCTGCACGTGGGCCCGGTAATACTTGCTTTGAAAGCCATCTGTGTCCCAGGACTTCTCCATTTCCATGGCCAAGTTCCGAGCCAAGGACTGGGGCACTGTACAACCCTGGGTCTCTGGGTGACAGGAGAGGAGGAGCTCCCCATCATAGTAGAGAAACCTGAAGCCCCAGGCGTGGTTGTCTTCTTGGATTTCACAGCCCACCATCTCCTGGAGGGAATTCACACCTGCACCCCACCCCACCCCAGCAGTGACTCCTCCAGTCCCCATGTCCTTCTGTCCTCCCACCCAAGTGAGAAACTCCAGCCAGAGGGCTCCCTCCCTGCTCCCCTCCATGTCTTCCCAGTGCTGCTGAGTCATGGCCACCCCCCTGCTGAACTCACAGACCTCTGTCCTCTGGACCTGCCCCCTAATCCAGTGAAATGCCTCACAGCAGTCTCGGATCCTCCCCACTCTCACCTCCTTTCTCCTCCTGCAGGGCCAGGATTTCTGCTAGAAGCTTTCTGAGGTCCTTCCAGGTCTCTGTCAAGTCCTTGGACTCTGTGTCCCACGTCTCAGCTCCCAGCTCTTCTGCCCACAGTCCCCGGGGCTCTACCCTGCCTGTCTCACGGTCATAGTGCAGGAAGGCCTGGCCATCCAAGTGTCCCCCAGCGAAAAAGCTGGGCTGCACAGATCCATCCCGGGACAGCACCGTGAGGTTGTAATGAAGACTGTGTGATCCTGGGGAAGGGGGAACTGCAGATGAAACAGCTTTCCAGAAACAAGTGCACATCAAATGTTTACCAGACAAGTTCTGCTGTCCTGACCTGCTCCAGGACTGAGGATGCAGAACATGCACGTGTACAAGGGACCACAATGAGAATTTTTCCAACACAGGGGAAAAAAGAAAAAGAAGAGTGAAGGAGAGGGGAATTGAGGAGTGGAGGGAGGGGTGGAGATGGGCAAACATTCAGGGCTAGTGCCAGGACAGGGAGGCACCAGCTCCCTAAGGGTCCAGGCAGGAGGCCAAGGGGAGAGGCTGGCCTGCAGGGGGCAAGGGAGAGGCAGGAAGACCAGGGTGAGGGGAGGTGGAGTCAGAGGGGAGGGAGGGGCAGTGTCAGCCCAGGATCAGAGGCATCCCTGGTCAGAGGCCGGTCAGGTGAGATGGAGAGCAAGGGCTGCTGCCCGTGGGGCAGGTTCATCATGGACGAGGTGGGCTCAAGGGAGGGTGAGGCACGAGGCAGAGGGGCCTGAGGGGCTGGGCTGTGGCCCTAAGAGAGTGGAAGGTGGGCCAGTACCCCTGGTGGAGGTGAAGCAGTGGGTCTGGGCCCAGAGTGCAAGAGGCATGGTGAGGCCCCAGGTGGGGAGGTGGCTGGACCTGCCAGTGTCCCCTGGGAGAGGTGGGTGTTGGGGGCCTGAGTCAGTGCCATGTGCCCAAGGGTCATGGAGAATTAGAAGGAGCGGTGGCAAGAGAAAATAGAACTGGAAAGCCAAGGTGCACGTTGGGAGGGACCTGCACAGTGGGAGTGGTTGGGGGCAGGTCACACCTCCACAGAGGGTGTGGGTCAGGCAGCCAGCACAGGAGGGCGGGGCTGGGGGAAGACCCCCTGTAGGGAAAGGCCAACTCACCAAGTGGCATCAACAAGGATTTTGGATACATGGTTGAGGTAGTGAGAGCCCACTGGGGTCAGTGAACCTAAGAGAGGGTGGTGAAGGCCAAGGAGGTGGGCAATTGGACCAAGGGTAGTATTCCTATTGGGGAGGGAGGAAGGGCAAGGGGCTGCAGAGGAGACAGTGGTGAGGGCCTGGATTGTGGGGCAGGGGATGAGCATGCCTCAGGGGTGACTCTGGGGGACCTTGGGTTCGGGTGAAGACAGGAGAGGAGGGGGGCTCTGGTTGAGGGAGGGTGAGGATGGCGTGGTGATTCCTGGGAGGAAGCTTGTGATTGATGAGAACGTGGTGAGGGCCCAAGGCACTCGGGCAAGGAGTGGGAGCTGGGCAAGGTGCCATGGGGGTAGGTGCAGAGGGACCAGGGCAAGTGGAGTCCAGCAGCTGAGGCCTGGAGAGTGGAGGTCTCAAGAGGGTGAGGTTTAGGATGCAGGAGTGGGGAAGGGGCAGTGCTGGGTGAAACGCCCACACTGAACGAGGGCCAAGAGCAGGTGCCTGCACTGGGGCGGAGCTAGGAGGATGGGTGCCAAGACCAGGGGAGAGGTCCTCCCACAGGGGCTGTGCACTGTGCTCAAGGCCCAGTTATCATTAGCAGCACAGCTCCCCCTGGTGATAAAATAGGGTAGTGATGAGGGAGGGAAGTCCCCCTGGGCAAAAGTCATCCGCAGAAATGTAAGGTTAGTGAAAGCTGGGGGGAGGTAGGAGCCATGCAGGTGTCTGATCCTTGCAGGTAAAGACCCATGAGGGGGGAGTCTGCTGGTGGTCCAGTGGTTAGGATTCGGCGCTTTCACTGTGAAGGCTCAGGTTCAATCCATGGTCGGGGAACTAAGATCCTGCAAGCCGCGGGGTTGGGGCGTGGCCAAAATAAAAATAAAATAAAATAAATGTTTTTAAAAAGCCATGAGAGGAGGAGAGGGCCCGGTGGTGGGAAAGGCGATGAGGGTGAGGATGCCATAGGAAGGGATCAGAGAACCACAGAGGGGAGGGGACAGCAGGGAGGGGGAGGACAAATCCTGAGGGGGCACAAGTGACGGCAGGGGAGGAGGCAAGGAGAGAATCAGGGGTGGGAACATGGGCATAGCAGAAAATTAGAGTAAACATTGGCAGGGGAGGGGGGAGGTGCGGAGTGGAGACCACAGAAATCACAGGAAGACTCCCTTGGCTCCAAAGCTGTCACACTCTAACTTCTGTCAGTGAAAATAATCAATAAACAATCTATAATAAGAATAGAGAGTTTTATTTGAGCCAAATTAAGGACTAGTCCAGAAGCCAGCTTCCCAGATAACTCTGAGAAACTGCTCTGGAGAAGCAGGGTTTTCAGCACACTTGTGGGGTTTTTTTGTTGTCGCCGTGCCAAAATCTTAGTTCCAAAATCTTAGTTCCGGGACCAGAGATGGAATCTGGGCCCAAGGCCGTGAAAGTGCCGAGTCCTAACCACTGGACCGCCAGGGAATTCCCCTCTAGCGCAGTTGTATATCTTGTCAGAACAAAGAACATTAAGCAAGTCAGGGCTACATTTCTCCAAGGTTTAAAAACAAACAACCAAAAACAGACCAGCACGTACACATGCCGAACATACAGTATAGCCTTGGCACCTGGGAAGGGAGTCTTATCATCAAAGGTGAACCAGCGTTGGAGTCCCAGGAAGAGGGGCATTTAGTCTTTATTTTTAACATGGACATTCTTTACTTCTGGTCAATGTGCCCTTTCCTTTAATAATTAAAGCAGATGTACAATGTATGTCTGACAGGCCACAAAGAGGCAATTTACTTAGCACAAAATTCAACTTAGTTCATGTATAAGCCAGAATGACTTCCCTGTATCTGAACATGTGAAAACATATTTTGTCGCTCCTCTCAGTGAAAGTCAGGATCGGCCACGGTGCCCACAGCAGTAGGAAGTGTGGTTCAGGCCCCTTGGGCCCTTCCTAGAGCTCCTGGTCACTAGAAAGAGACCCCCAACTCCAAGGACTGAGGCCCTTGAGCGCTGCCTGCCTGGAAGCTCCCTGACTCCCGAGGCCAGAAACGGGAAGAGGGCAGAGCTGAGAACAGGAGGAGAGGACAGCGCTCAGGGGCCTAAGAGGGAGCCCACACCGGTGGGAAGTGGCCGCCTGAGCGTCGGACCTCCAAGAGCCCTTGATCGCCTCTGACGGGAGCAACCCGGGCTTGGGGGCAGCCTTCCCACCCAGGGGAGTCAGAGGACGCGGATGTGTGAGGAAGAGGAAAGCAGGGAGGGCGGGTGCAGCAGGGGGAGCAGAGAGGGTGGGAGTTGGAAAGAGACTGAAAAGCGGGAACGTGCTGTGGTGGCCACAGGCCCCGAGCAGCTCCCGGCCCCTCCCCGACCTCACCCCGCCCCCCACTCCCCACCCCGCTGCACCGCCAGTGAGACGGTCCCCGCGACGCTCACCGAATCCCACCCGGACCCTGAAACCGCCCCAGGCTCCCGGCTGAGGACCTCAATGAACGCCACTCACCAGCGGCGGTAGCCGGGAGCACAGAAAGGGCAGCGCCGGCTAGAAACGGCAGGACAAGGAGCAGCGCCATGGCCCGGACCTTGTCAACCTCCCAGAGGCTCCGGGACAGCAGCCGAGCGGGCGGCACTGAGCCGGGCGGCGGCGGCGCACTGGCAGCGGAGACGGCCCGCACGGAGGTTTAAAAACTTGGCCCCGCCCCCGCCCCGTCCCGGTCCCTGTCCTCCCTCTCCCGAGCGGGGACCGCCATCCGGCCGCCTCCGCTGCCTAGAAAAGCCTGGAGGCTAGAAAAGCCTTAGGATCCCCAGGAAGGTGAGACGGAGGGTGAGTGCAGACAAATGCTGAAGGGACAGGCTCTGAGCAGCAGAGAGTTAGGGCGCCACCCCCCCCCCGCCCCCGCCCCCGCCCCCGTCCCCGCCCCCGCCAGAAGCGTCCAGATCACCGTCTCCCTCCCCTGCAAAGAAGACTCCCGCCCACGGCAGGGAAGGTCTCACAAGGCTGCTTCAGAGACACCCCACGTTTCCGGCCTTTCGGGGCTTCTTCCTTCAGGCACAACTTCTCTCCCATAACCCCTCCCTCCACCTTGTACAGCAGAGGTACTAGCAACAGTCCGCTGAGACCAGATTTGCAGATTTCAGCAGCTCTGCCTCTCAGAAGCCACTTCCCCAGATGAAGGACTCAAGAGTTCAAACTCTTCTAGATGTTTCCACCATTATAATCTCCTTCTCCTCCCACTGACTCCAAGAGCGAGCCACGTCTCTTTTCCTGTGGCCTCAGCCTATAGGTATCCACCCTCTCCCAAGGCAGCCTCTTGATTCAGGCCCAATGAGGTGGTTCCCCGTGATCTACCCCAACACCAACCTCTCCAGACTCCCTTTCCAACCTGCCTCAGGACATCTGCGCCTCTGGGCCCATCTGCCCCTCAAACCCAACAGATGTACAGGCAAACTCTACCCCTTTCCCCGCACACCAGCCTCTCTCCCTCCCCAAGTTCTCTTTAAGCATCACCAGCTTGGTCCCTTCTGATCCCCTTTTCCCTGCCTCTCATGGGCTCACAGTCAGCTCCTCCAACCCCTTTTCAGTCCCACTGCAGCTACCTTAGTCCAGGCTTTCATCTACCTCAGCCTAGAGAACTGCAAAGGCTTCCTAAACACCTGCCTGTCGCCAGGTATAACCATAAGGCCCCAGCCATCCACAGCTGCCCCATCTGCAGAATTAACACATAAGGTCTCTACTCCAGCATCAAAGCCTGCAGCTGCCACAACCAGCTGTCTGGCATCATCTTCCACTTCTCTGGTGACATCTCCCCTGGGTTGCAGTAAAAGTGGGCTCCCCCCATTTCCTTGCCCTGTCCCATCAGGATGCCACTGCTTACACATTGCCCTCCTGTGGATTACTCTCCTCTGCCTTCCAGCCCATCAGAACTGCACATCCTAAAAGATCTCTTTTACATAGTGGGATTGGTGGCACAACCTCTGGATTATACTAAACACCACTTAACTGTAACTTTAAAAGGGTGAATTATGTGATATATGAACTATACTTCAATAATACTGTAATAATAATGCCATCCTGAAGGCCTCCTTCTACTGAAAGCTGTGACTTATCCCCAGCACTCATCTCTTAGTCTCTGGAATACCTACACCATGGTTCTCAAACTTGGCTGCTTATTAAAACCAGCTGGAGAGTTTTCACTGTCTGTATGTTCAGGCAGTGGCCAAAACCAATTGAATCAGTATCCCTTGGGTTAGACTTAGACCTTCATATCTTTTAAAGTTCCCTTGGTGATTCCAATGTATTAGCAAGTTTTAGAACCACTGGTCTAGGCCATGGTTTGAACCTCCCTGATGGTACCAGGTGTGCCCTCCCTTGAACCCTATCTTACCATCTTATACTCCTCCCATTAGACAATGAGCCACTCCAGGAGCAGGAACTGTGTTCATTTCATCTTTGTCTCCCCTGCAAATGCTTTTTCACATTGAACTCTGCCTGTCACTACTAACCATTCCACTAAGACCCCTACCCTACACTTTTTCTGTGGATGGAAATGTCATGCATCACAAAGTTTTAACTGTTTCTTAGATTTCACATCCATTTTTATTAATTAATTACTTTGAGCATCATAATTTATTTAGCCATTCAGGGATTGGGTCCTGCCCATTCTCAGAGAGAATCTTTTCACTTCTAAAGATAGCAAGAATAGTGAGATGTAGAGAGGCAGATGGAACCCAGCTCTCCTGACAGCTGGGCCCAAGCCCTTTCCTCCATGATGTCAACACTCCTTAGAGGACTTCTTAGGTGTGCAAATCCAGCAAACCATCTCATTCAGCTCACCCCCACCCTCCCAGAAAAGACTTTTAATACTTTAACGCTAATATTCTAGGTTTGTTGCACAGCATTTAGAGACGATTGTAACTAGAGATAAAGCCAATCCTACTCATTCTGGGGGTGGAAGAGGCCCTGATGGTATAGGGCTCAGGGTCAGGGTTGCTCCCTGGATCTAGATTTGGCTGCCTCACCCCCCAACACACACCAGCCCCCCGCCCAAGCTTCCCAGGTTGTCTTTTGTACAAAGTGTGTTCCCTCCACCCCACCCTGCTTCCAGCCCCCTCTGCTCTGCCCCATGAAAGACATTTTCTCCCTCCACTCTCACCTTTGTACCCCTGGAGTCACCCGCACAGCGGCATCTTTCTCGCTGCAGACCTCTGGCGCCACTGCTGGGTCCGGAAAAGGAACCTAAACCACCCAGCGCAGATGCTCACAGAACCCAAAGCGGGGCTCGCAGGAAGGCCCTGAAGTTTTCTCTGCTGGGCCAGAGTTTACAGTGAGGACTGGAAATCACCTGTCTGCCAAACCCTGGGTTGAAGGAAATAAAAGTCGTCCACGGATTTAAAAGCAGAATAAGGGAACTTATGTGCAGGCTGGGAGGGGAGAGAGCTGCATTTAGATTTCTGGGTCTCAAACTGCCGCTTGAGAAAATGAAGACCTATGTGGTCCTCGGAAATTCCGAGTTGGTAGATCCGGAGGGGATCTGGAGTCCGACTTATTTTAAACAAGGTCTTGGTTGATTCTGAGGCGTGTGAATAGGGAAATGCTTCTTCCAGCCCCTCCCACCCCTGGCCCCGCCCTTAGATTCTAAGAACCAAAAACTCTTCCTTCAGCCTTGCTTCCGCCCCAGGAAGCAGAGGGTCCGCCTCGCAACGTCCGATTTGAGTCGGCTCCGCCGATCTGGATGAAAATCAATGACTAAGGATCCAGGAAATACCCACCGAGAATGTTGCTTCTTCCGTGGGGAACATAATTTAGAGCTGGTGTGACTTCCTTCAAAGACTGGAGTGACTTCACTAAAGGACACAGTAACAGCGGGTCCAGGCACAGCTTACAAACTGCCCCGGCGAGCGCCCACTCCCCTGTCCGCCCGCATCTGGCCTGAGGTGGACAGAGTCACCTGTGTTCGCTGTGGTGCTCGAATGTGCAGGGGACAAGATGTAAAGGAGAGACCGGGAAAAGGAGGGCGGGAAGGGAGAAAGGGTTGAAGAAAGGAAGAGAGAAGATGGAAAAGGGTGGGAAAATCTACAGGGGAAATAAATTTTAAAATATATTTTTATTATTTCTAACTTATATTTATTCTTTTTGTTGTTGTTGTTGTTAAATTATTTATTTATTTATTTATTTATGGCTGTGTTGGGTCTTCGTTTCTGTGCGAGGGCTTTCTCTAGTTGTGGCAAGTGGGGGAGTTGCTCCGCGGCATGTGGGATCTTCCCAGACGAGGGCTCGAACCCGTGTCCCCTGCATTGGCAGGCAGATTCTCAACCACTGCGCCACCAGGGAAGCCCTATTCTTTAGTTCTGTCATTTATTAAAATTTTACCATAACTGTTTGATCTCCCTCTGAATACGTAAAAGGTGGCTATCATCGTTATTGCTGGACTACCTGAGAGTAAGTTGCAAACCTTAGGACTCTTTACCTCCAGATGTGCAGGGTGTAGCGCTTAGCAACAAGAACAAGGTGTTTTGTTTGTTTTGTTTACCTAACCAAAGTACAGATTCCAAAGAGAATAATAGTTTTAAAACCAACTTGGTTGGGGCATACTTTACATACAACCTATATTTCTTTATTCTCTTGAATATTTTGTATAGATCGTTAGGTTTCCTTGAAGGTTTGGTAGGACTTAACCTCTAAAACATTCTGGATAACGCTGAAGGGAAACAATTTTTATAACTGCTTTAACTTATTGACTTGTAGTAAGTCTTTTCCATTGACATAAATTTCTTCAGTTTTAAGATTGTTTAAATCTCTGCTTTGTCTGCAGTGACATATCTCAGATATGTTTTGTTCTGAATTTTGCCTATTTTCTCTTTTTAAAATAACTATTTCAATTCAGTATTTTACTTGGTTTTCTTCTTATAAATCCTCAGCTGATATTTTTTATTTATTTATTTACTTATTTTTGGCTGCGTTGGGTCTTCATTGTTGCACGCGAGCTTTCTCTAGTTGCTGAGAGCGGGGGCTACTCTTCCTTGCGGTGTGCGGGCTTCTCATTGTGGTGGCTTCTCTTGTTGCGGAGCATGGGCTCTAGGGGCGTGGGCTCAGTAGTTGTGGCGCACAGGCTTAGTTGCTCCGCGGCATGTGGGATCTTCCCGGACCAGGGATCAAACCCGTGTCCCCTGCATTGGCAGGCGGATTCTTTTTTTTTTTTTTTAACATCTTTATTGAAGTACAATTGCTTTACAATGGTGTGTTAGTTTCTGCTTTATAACAAAGTGAATCAGTTATACATATACATATGTTCCCATATCTCTTCCCTCTTGCATCTCCCTCCCTCCCACCCTCCCCATCCCACCCCTCTAGGTGGTCACAAAGCACAGAGCTGATCTCCCTGTGCTATGCGGCTGCTTCCCACTAGCTATCTATTTTACATTTGGTAGTGTATATATGTCCATGACACTCTCTCACCCTGTCACATCTCACCCCTCCCCCTCCCCATATCCTCAAGTCCATTATTTAGTAGGTCTGTGTCTTTATTCCCATCTTGCCATTAGGTTCTTCATGACCTTTTTTTTTTTTTCCTTAGATTCCATATATATGTGTTAGCATACTGTATTTGTTTTTCTCTTTCTGACTTACTTCACTCTGTATGACAGACTCTAACTCCATCCACCTCATTACAAATACCTCCATTTCATTTCTTTTTATGGCTGAGTAATATTCCATTGTATATATGTGCCACATCTTCTTTATCCATTCATCCGATGATGGACACTTAGGTTGCTTCCATGTCCTGGCTATTGTAAATAGAGTTGCAATGAACATTTTGGTACATGACTCTTTTTGAATTATGGTTTTCTCAGGGTATATGCCCAGTAGTGGGATTGCTGGGTCGTATGGTAGTTCTATTTTTAGTATTTTAAGGAACCTCCATACTGTTCTCCATAGTGGCTGTATCAATTTACATTCCCACCAACAGTGCAAGAGTGTTCCCTTTTCTCCACACCCTCTCCAGCATTTATTGTTTCTAGATTTTTTGATGATGGCCATTCTGACCGGTGTGAGATGATACCTCATTGTAGTTTTGATTTGCATTTCTCTAATGATTAATGATGTTGAGCATTCTTTCATGTGTCTGTTGGCCATCTGTATATCTTCTTTGGAGAAATGTCTATTTAGGTCTTCTGCCCATTTTTGGATTGGGTTGTTTGTTTTTTTGTTATTGAGCTGCATGAGCTGCTTGTAAATCTTGGAGATTAATCCTTTGTCAGTTGCTTCATTTGCAAATATTTTCTCCCATTCTGAGGGTTGTCTTTTCGTCTTGTTTGTGGTTTCCTTTGCTGTGCAAAAGCTTTGAAGTTTCATTAGGTCCCATTTGTTTATTTGTGTTTTAATTTCCATTTCTCTAGGAGCTGGGTCAAAAAGGATCTTGCTGTGATTTATGTCAAAGAGTGTTCTGCCTATGTTTTCCTCTAACGGTTTGATAGTGTCTGGCCTTACACTTAGGTCTTTAATCCATTTTGAGTTTATTTTTGTGTATGGTGTCAGGGAGTGTTCTAATTTCATACTTTTACATGTACCTGTCCAATTTTCCGAGCACCACTTATTGAAGAGGCTGTCTTTTCTCCACTGTATATGCTTGCCTCCTTTATCAAAGATAAGGTGATCATATGTGTGTGGGTTTATCTCTGGGCTTTCTATCCTGTTCCATTGATCTATATTTCTGTTTTTGTGCCAGTACCAAACTGTCTTGATTACTGTAGCTTTGTAATATAGTCTGAAGTCAGGGAGCCTGATTCCTCCAGCTCCATTTTTCGTTCTCCAGATTGCTTTGGCTATTTGGGGTCTTTTGTGTCTCCATACAAATTGTGAAATTTTTTGTTCTAGTTCTGTGAAAAATGGGCAGGCGGATTCTTAACCACTGTGTCACCAGGGAAGTCCCTTATTTCTCTTTTCAAAGCTGCTATCTGTAGGGACTTCCCTGGTGGTCCAGTGGTTAAGACTCCATGCTTCCACTGCGGGGGGCGTGGGTTCGATCCCTGGTCTAGGAGCTAAGATCCCGCATGCTGTGTGGTGTGGCCAAAAGAAAAACAGAAGAAAAAAAAAAAGCTGCTATCTGTAGGCTGAGCAATCAGCAGCGGCTGATGCCAGGTCGGCCTTGCTAAGTGGAAAGCCATATTGTTGAGCCCATGCAGTCTTTGTCCTAGTTGTCATGGCCACTTTGTGCAGGGAGGGACTCCATAGCAAACCTTGTGGTGCTGGGGAGACAGACAACGGGCAAGTACTTACATGAACAAATGAGCATTTCAAACAATAATAAGTGCTATGAATATGAAGAGAAAAAATAAATGACAGTGATGTGGTAGAAACTGGCTGTGTGGGGAGGGGTGGCATTAGATGGGGGGCAGGCAAGGCCTCTCTCAGGAGGGATGTGGTGCTGAGGCCGGAGTGAGGTGAGGAGCAGGCTGTGCAGCCCCCTGGGAGGAGCACGAGGGCGGGCACAGGGTGCGCAGGTGCGGAGGCTGGAGGGAGCCCAAGGGAGGATGCCGCAGGGAGAGGCCAGGCCTGGTGGAGCTTGGATTTCACTCTAAATCAGTCGAAAGTCCTTAGAGTACTTTTAAAACTGGGGACAGCCACACGATTTGACCATCCATCAAATCACACCCCCCACCCGATTACAAGCAGCCCGCACCACATACCTTCCCTCTTCTGGGCATCTACCCGTGCACACCCGCATCTCCACTCACTCTGCTAATGGCCAGAGGTCCATGAACGCATCTCTCCTTCACCTCTCAATTTTCCAACTTTATTTTGCTCAAGGTCCTGACCGGCCAGTCAGTCCATTAGCTGCTGCCCATGAGTCATTCATGCACTACTTGGGGGGATCATTCACACTGTCCACCTCCCAGGGGCCTCCTTGGGTTTTGATTCCTACTTCCTGGCTTGACAGCCATTCCCCAGACTATTCTTGTGTCGGCTTCCAGGCTCACTGCTCTCACTTTAGCTTCTCTCCTTTATATCTGATTCACAGGCACACATTTCCTTGAATTTTTAAAAATTGTAGTGATTTTTTTTCATTTCAGCGTTTCTGAGGGCTTTCAGTAAGAAGAATTCTATGTTAGCTTAGAGGAAATTATTTCAAAAATCCACGAAATTATAGTTTCATGAAGGACAACACCCATAGAGAGGTGGGCAGCTCATAAGTGTGCAGTGGATTTTCACCAAGTGAACATTGGGGTAAACAACACTCACATCAAGTAACATGTCCAGCATCCCAGGAAACCCTCTTGAATCCTATTCAGTCCTAAAGGAACCTCCCCACCCCACCCCTCAGAGTAATCATTATCTTGATTTTTAACACCATAGGTAAGATCTGCCAGTTTCTGATTGGAAAGAATTATACAGTGGATGCCCCTCTGTGTCTGGCTCTCTCACTCAACATTATGTCACCGGGTCTCACCCCTATTGCTGTGTGTGGTTGTAATTTATTTACTCTCATGGTGTTCCATTATATGAATAGACCACATTTCTCGTCCTCTACTGTTCATGGGCATTTGTGTTATATCCAGATTTTACAAATCGAGCCGCTATGAATAATATTTTCATATGTTTGGCACACATATGCATGCATATTTATTGAGTATATAACTAAGAGTGGAAATGCTGGTGAGTGAATGTTTGGCTACCAGCAAAGACGTTTTCAAAATATTTGAATCAATTTGCTCTCCAACTAGCAATATGTAAGAGAGATAATTAGCCCAAATTCTTGCCAACAACTGGTTTTGCATGACTTTTTCATTTTAACCACTCTGGGCAATGTGCAGCGATGCCATATTATGGTTAATTTGAATTTCCCCTCTGACTAAAAATGTTGAGCAATTTTTCATGGATTTACTTGTCATGTAAATATCCTCAATAGGATGATGGACTAGACAAGTTGTTAATGACTGAATGGGACTCTAGTCATGTGCCAGCCTCTTTTAACTGTTATGGTCCTTCTGCTCTAAAGGATCTGTGGTCAAAGACGGGGGTGGCCTGTGGTATAATAAAAAAGAAAAAAAAAAAAGAAACTTGGTCTTTGTCCCTGCACTTGGAATCTCTTGAGTGATACGAGTGTCTTCGGGGTGCTAAGGAGATAAGTCTTTTCTGAGAGGTCCTAGAAGCTTCAGGATGGGGGCTGGTCACCAGAAAGAACAAGCCATGATCAGAGGTTTGGAACTTTCAGCCTCACTCCCTGACCTCTGGGGAGAGGGGGGCTGGGGGATGAGGTCAACCAGTAATGGTCAATGATTTGATCAATCATGCCTACATCATGAAACTTTCATTAAAAACCCTAAAATGATGGAATTCACAGACCTTGCAAATTGATGAACACATCCACATGCTGGGAGAGTGGCACACTTCAACTCCATGGTGACTGAGGCTCCTACACTCGGGACCTTTCCAGACCTCGACTTAGGTACCTCTTCATCTGGCTGCTCACTTGTATCAATTATTATAGACTGTAATTGTAAGTATAGCATTCTCCTGAGTTCTATGACTTGTTCTACCAAATTATCAGACTTGGGGGGAACCCCTAGCTTTTCAAGTCAGACAGAAGTGCAGGTAACACAGGGACTTGATGCTTGCAACTTGCTTGTGAAGTAAAGGAAGTCTGCGGGACCGAGCCCTTAAACCTGTGGGGTCTGATGCTAATTCCAGGTAGCTCGTGTCAGAATTGAGTTGAATTGTAGGACACCCAGTTGGCATCTGAGAATCAGAGGATTGTTTGTGTGAAGGAAAAAATCCCTCACCAGCTCACAAAGAAATTCAGAGTAAGAGTAATAAGCAAGTAAATCTCTAACTTGGATGACATTTATTAGTCACTTGTTCTTTCAACCAAACCCGAGTGCCTACAATGTACCAGATCCAGTTCCAGTCTCAGATCTTTGCTCTAAGAATTGAAATTTGATGTTCTTTTTCCATCCCTCGCCACCCCCGTACCTGATTAGGAAAATTCCTAGATTAGGAGAATTCCACACTAAAAGAGTCTTGGTAGGAGGCAGAGAACACCTTCCTCCATAAAAGAGGAAAACCCACTTTCCCAAACATTCTTGCAGGTGGACACAGCATGGAGCTCAGACCCCACCCACCACTCAGGAGACCACATTTCAGGCTCTACTCAGGACGTGGTGACACAGAGAGGCTGGGACTGAGCAGAATGCATTTGGCAAGGCTGGTGTGAGTGGGAGTTACACAACCTCCTGTTGTCAGGAGCCGCAGTGACAGCCGTCCTCGCCGCAGGGTCCACGTCCAGCATGCGGGGCTCACTGTGTGAGCAGTGACATCTGTGCCCAGCAACAGGGGCCAATGTTCCTATGTGGGACCTGGCCTAGGGTGGACACTGTGGATTCTGTTCCCGTGGAGCCTCAAGCCTGCTTCTGTGGCCTTCCCAAAATGATATGAGCCCCCATATCATATATATATGGTACTTTCTGCCTAAATTAGAAAAATTTTGGATCCTATTGTTTGCTCCAAGAGTGAGTGAGAACTCAATCTGGAGAATAATTTCAGAGAGCAAGGATTTCATTACGCTGAACCACTTCCTAAGTCTTCCACCTGACTTCCACCCATGGTAGAGAGAACTACATGTATTTCTCAACATCATATCTCATAATTGACAATATAGGTACTCCCTTTTCTTTCTGAAAAAAACAAAACAAAACACTGTTAAATGTGGATTTAAGACCCTTCTCTGGCCACTCTCTGTCACTGACCTTGGTAGTTCCCAAAGTGGCTGAGCACCAGGATTGCTTGTGGGGCTTCTTACAAAATGCTCAGGCCTCTCCCCAGGACCACCTTCTCAGAGTATTAGGCACAAGATCAAGGAATTGGGGCTTCCCTGGTGGCGCAGTGGTTAAGAATCCACCTGCCAATGCAGGGGACACGGGTTTGATCCCTGGTCCAGGAAGATCCCACATGCCGCAGAGCTACTGAGCCCGCGCACCATGACTACTGAAGCCTGCACGCCTAGAGCCTGTGCTCCGCAACAAGAGAAGCCACCGCAATGAGAAGCCCGTGCTCTGCAGTGAAGAGTAGCCCGTGCTCTGCAGTGAAGAGTAGCCCCCGCTAGCCACCAACTAGAGAAAAGCCCACATGCAGCAATGAAGACCCAATGCAGCCAAAAATAAATAAATTTAATAAATTAAAAAAAAAAAAAAGATCAAGGAATTGCTTATTTAACAAGCCCTATGTGTGAGGCTGATGCACAGCCACGTGGGAATTCTGGTCTGAATTCTTGCTACTAAAAGTGTGATCTGAAGACCAGAAGCATCAGCATCAACCTTGTTCTAAACCCAGAATCTCATGCCCTACTCCAGACTTCCTGAATCTTAAAAAGATGTCCAGGGGTTTCCTATACAAAGCAAAGATCAGACTCCCGGGTCTCTGTGTCTTCTAGACGGGGTGTCAGAACCACGCAGTCTGCTCAGCTGTGTGATCTGATCCGATCACATAGCGCTGGGGGGTCCGGGGTTCAGTCCTTGTTCTTCCTCTTCTACAGCCATCACTCCCTCCCTTGGAGACTTCATCAGTTCTCAAGGCTTTAAATATCATTATGTGGCATCGCCTCCCAAATCTATTTCTCCAGCCCAGACATTGCTGTTAAACTCCAGACTCATTTGTCCAACTGCTAATCCAACTACCTGGCTTGTATTTCTAATAAAATCTCAGCTCAACATCTCTTAAACCAAATGCCCATAATGCCCCCTCTCCCCCAAAATTTGCTCCTTCGTCTTCCCCATCTCTGGTGAGAGTAATGCCATCTTTTTACTTACGTAGTCCAAAATTTAGGGTGTCCTCCTTGACTCTCTTTCTCATACTCCAGATTTAATCCTTTAGCAAATGCTGTAAAGTCCACCTTCAGAACGTGTCCAGCATCTAATTACTTCCCATTACACCCACTGCTCACACCCCAGTTGAAGCAATGGCCATCTCCAGCCTGGACACCACACTATTTTCCCACTGCTTCCCTACGTCCTCACTCCCTCCTTGCCTCCCAGTTCTGTTCTCAGCACAGCAGCCAAAGTGATACTTTTAAAGGTGAAGTCCAATGGAATATACTCAGCCATAAAAGAGAATGAAGTAATGTCATTTTCAGCAGCATGGATGGCCCTAGAGATTATCATACTAAGTGAAGTAAGGACAGAGAAAGACAAATACCATGTGATATCATTAATATGTGGAATCTAATTTTAAAAAAAGATACAAATGAACTCATTTACAAAACAGAAACAGACTTACAGATATCAAAACAAACTTACAGTTACCAAAGGGGAAACGTGGGGGGGAGGGATAAATCAGGAGCTTGGGATGAACACACACACACTACTATGTATAAGATAGATAACCAACAAGGACCTACTGTATAGCACAAGGAACTCTATTCAATATTCTGTGATAACCTATATGAGAAAAGAATCTAAAAAAGAAAGAATATATGTATATGTATAGCTGAATCACTTTGCTGTACACTTGAAACTAACACAACATTGTAAATCAACTATACTCCAATAAAATTAAAATATTAAAAAAAAATCAAGAAGTCATACCATGTCCCTCTTCTGCTCAAAACTATCTTATAACTCCCATCTCCCTCAGAGCAAACGTCAAAACCCTTCCAACATCCTCCAGGCCTACATGGTCTGGCTGTACCTCTGATCTCATCTCAATTAATCTCTGCTCCTGCCATACTGGCCTCCTCACTTTAACTGGGACACACAGACATGCTTCTGCCCTGGTGCATTTGCCTGGAGGTTCCCTCTGCCTGGAAAGAACCTCCTCCAGACATCCTCAGGGATAATTCCTCATGTCCTTCAAATCTTTCCTCAAAGGTCACCTTCCCAGTGAGGCCCACACTGACCGCCCTAGTAAAATAGCCATTTTCCCTGTCCCCATACTCACACTCTGGATCACCTCCTCCACTGCATCTTTTCCATTGTATGTATCCCCTTGTAACAGAACACTTTCCTTATTTACTATGCTGATAGCACATAGTCTGTCTCTTCCCACTAGAATACATGCTCCACAAGGCCAGCAAGCTTTCTGTTTTTACTTCAATGATGTTTCCCAGATGCAAAATATTGTGTCATATATCTGGCACACAACGGTATCAGTTGAATGAATGTTCAAGGTAAAGCACCTCCCTATTCTAGAGACAGCATCTTTACTAATGTGACCTCAGGCCAAATGCTGTTTTGTGGCAGCTACAGCACAACATCTACTCACATTGACATCAGTGCTGCCGGTGTTTTTCTCACAAGTGCTGCTCTCCCCTTCCCACCAACCAACCTTCCTCCACACTGCCTCCCACAAGTATATTCTTCTTTTCAGAAAACAATGATCTTTGACTTATTGGTCCTATTTTCCAACCAAATATAAACCTAAATTAGACTCTGCTTTACATTTTTTTTTTCTTTTCTTTTTTTTGGCCACACAGGGTGTGGAACTTCCCTGACCAGGGATCAAACCCAAGCCCCCTGCAGTGGAAGAGCAGCATCTTAACCAATGGACCACCAGGGAAGTCCTAGACTCTGCTTTATAAATCCATGAGTTTGTACTGGAGCCAGCACTGGGATTGCTAGAGCTAAGGGCAGGGAGAGTGGCGAGCAGAGCAGAATTCCGACAGGAACTTACCTAAGACGAGACATTATGGTTTCCCGCCTTTCTGCTAATTCCAGAATCTGGATCCTTTGAGAAGGCTGGGGGAAATATGGAAAGAACAATCAAACCCTAGACAAAGGGCAAGAGCTGGATGAATCTGAAAATCCATCTCTGGACACCACAGACTCTCCAGTGTGCAGGGGCAGCCTTGGGTCTTGTGGGGACCACGACTGGCAAAATGACTCCTCCAGCTGTCAGAGGTGGGGGACACCCAGAGGAGAATAAGACACAAACTCAGGCAAAAACCTCTAAAGAAACAAAGAAACAACAAATAACACCCAAAAGATGGGGGATGAGGACTGGACACAGGCCTGAGCCGAGGCTGACCTGGTGACTTCCTCTGAGATCACAGCTCCTGGTGGGACAAAGTTCTACTGAAGGGACAAGGACAAAGGAGCTGAGAAGATGTGACCAGGAGTGACCACATCAAAGCCCACGATGCAGTGAGCACGGAGTGGGCACAGGCCGCGTCCACGCTCGGCTCCTCACATCCTCCTCCTGTCCCACCTGCGACAGACAGAGCACAGCAAGCACACGGATTCTGGAAGGTTCTCAGTGCTTCCATTTATTTCCTCTCTCAAACTTTAGGAATCCTCTCCTTTATTATCCCATCAACCCCTCATGGCAGGAATTAGAAAAAAAACAAATTCATATATATGGATTTTATTTTCAATAAGGATATAAGACATTATTACTCAGTGCAACACGAAGTTAAGACAGGGATTGAGGTGGCCCAGCCCTGCCTCTGCTGGAACAGGCAAGTGGATCAGGGAAGAGAACACAGGTCAGGGTGGGGAGGGGTCGTGGTGGGCAGGGGTGGGCCAGTCTCCCCACCTCCTCACATTATGCTACGAGGAACACAGACACATTCAGATGCAGCTGCAGAAAGAAGAGTCACGGGATCTGAAGCCACAAAGTGGGACCGTGCATCACTCAGTCCCCACGAGGTTGCTGTCTCACACTGTGAAAGAAAATAATCATGAACAAATTCAGGTCAATCATGTAAGTACTGACCTTCCCAACAGCCCCCCACATGGTCAAATGTCCCACTCAAAGATCCCCACCACCCGGGGAATCCCCTCGGCCCCAACACCTCTCCCAATTGAGGCCCTCCAGGGTCTCACCTTTAGGATCCGTGAGAGACACATTAGAGCCCTGGGCACTGTCACTGCCTGGGGGAGAACAAAACCAGGACGTGGTCAGAACCCACAGGAGAGAAACTAGAGAAGGAACTTTAGGAGGGTGAGCCCCCCATGGCCTCCTCTCTGCACCCTCACAAGGGTCTCAGGAATCACACCCCCTCCATACTCACTTGCAGCCTGAGCGTAGCTCCCTCCTTTTTCACCTGTAAGAAGAAAACATCACGTGAGAGGCCAGGGAAAAGACTGAGTTGAGATCCTAGAGGAACCCCCTAGTCCTGGACCACAGAGAACTTTCCAGAACTGTAACCAAAATCCAGGACAGGAGCAGGAACATGAAGAAAGGAGATGTGGGGGGACTGGACCAGCTGCCCTCCTGGGACTCTGTCCTTAGCGGGACCTTCCCCCTCTGACCTTCAAGTGCTGAGAAACAGGCCCCCAACTGGAATTATGAAGGTGAAAAATCTGTCTTTCATTTTCACATGTACTTTACAAAAGGGTAAGTGTTAGCACTCAGCTCCATATTCCACATGTGTGTGTAGGGTACTTTCCAGTTATGAGGCAGGCAAACTTCTACCTGGGCTTGAAACCCCCCAGTGAGACAAGAAAACTCAGATCCCTCCCTCCCTTCCCTACCTGAGTGCTTCTTCCTCCAGATCACAGCTCCAGCCACCACGGCTCCAGTGACCACCAAGAGAACCAGGCCAACAATGAGGCCCATGATGGGGACGGTGGGCTGAGGAGGTTCTGTGGAGGAAAGGGAAGGGGCCCTGACCTCAGGCTTGAATCCCGACCTTGTTGAACGTGTCCAGAAGGGCTCCTGCTTTATCTGAGAAGCTCCATCTCCCATCTCCCTCCTTACCCCATCTCAGGGTGAGAGGCTCCTGAAGCCCCTCGTGCTGCACATGGCACGTGTATCTCTGCTCCTCTCCAGAAGGCACCACCAGGGCCGCCCACTTCTGGAAGGTTCCATCCCCTGAAGGCCTGGTCTCCACAAGCTCCATGTCCTGGATCTGATCCTCTCCATCACGTTGCCAGGTCAGTGAAATCTCCTCAGGGTAGAAGCCCAGGGCCCAGCACCTCAGGGTGACCTCACGGTCAGAGATGGGGCGATGGGTCACATGTGTCTTTGGAGGATCTGAGGAGGAAGAATCAGAAAATTCACACTTAGTGTTACCTTCATGGGCCACTAAAGCAGCATCATGTGACCATCCTGAGAATGGACAGCACAGTGGGTTTGAAAATAACGAGCACAAACACCAGACACAGGCCTGGACTCCGGGGTCTGGGAAAATCTCCCAGTCCTTGGAAAGTTCTAGAATAAGGATGAAAGCCAAGGTAGGAGGCTCCATGTAAAGGGGAGAATACAGAGTAATGGTCCTGTCTTTGGTGGAGGCTGAATGACTCAGAAAAGCTGGAGTCAAGCCTCCTAAGATGTCCTCAGGCTGAGAACAGGCCTTGAGAGAGAAAGTCATGGTTCACAAGATGGGGGTCAGGGTCAAAGGGCACCGATGATCAGTTATTTCAGGGATGGTTTCCGGCTTCTTCCCCAAAGAGACTGGATTCCTTAACTGTCTTTCAGAGAAGTGAGGCCACCGGCGAGTCACTGTCTTGTACAGAATATGAAAACCTGGGCGGATTCCTCCCTCTCCCGACAAGAAGTTGGGGCGGTGTTCCCACAGGGACCCCATTTCCTCTCCTTGTGCGAAGCCAGCTCCAGCCCGAGGGGAGACCAGGGAGGCCCCGCGGCTCCTCGTACCTGCGCGCTGCAGCGTGTTCTTCCCGGTCTTCAGGTATCTGAGGAGCGCCTCTACGCATGCCCCGTCCAGGTAGGCTCTGTTGCGCTCCGCAGCACCAACCGTCTCAAACTTGCGCTTGGTGATCTGAGCCGGCTCGTCGGCCGCGGTCCAGGAGCGCAGGTCCTCGTTCAGGGCGATGTAATCGGCGCCGTCGTAGGCGAACTGTCTGTATCCGCGGAGGAGGCGACCGTCCGGCCCCACGTCGCAGCCGTACATCTCCTGGAGGGTGTGAGACCCTGACCCCGCCCCGACCAGCCGCAGTGATTAAACCCAAACTGAAAATGAAACCGGGTAAAGTCCCCGCGGCCTGTTCCCGGGTCGGGGACCGGGGGGTCCCGCAATGTTGGGGTGACCCTCGGACCCGGAGACTCAGGGCGACGCCGGCCCGTCCCTGGGGATGGGGGTCGTGACCCGGACCCGGTCCCGCGTCGCTCACCGGCCTCGCTCTGGTTGTAGTAGCCGCGCAGGATGTTCAGGTTCGCTCGGAAAGTCTGTGCGTCGTCCTTGGAGATCCGCGTCTCCTCCTCCCAATACTCCGGCCCCTCCTGCTCCACCCACGGCGCCCGCGGCTCCTTCCTCGGATTCGGGGCGTCGCTGTCGAACCGCACGAACTGCGTGTCGTCCACGTAGCCGACGGCGATGAAGCGGGGCTCCCCGCGGCCGGGCCGGGACACCCCAGTGTGGAAATACCTCAGGGAGTGGGAGCCTGGGGGCGGGGGAGGGGTGACACCCGGTCCGATCCTCCTCCCGGCGCGGGTCCCCGGGTCCGAGGTGGTGGGGTCTGGGGGGTGGGGGGCAAGGGGCGGCGTGAGACCTGAATGGGTGAGAGGAGGGTGTAGGGCACTGGAAGGGACAGGGGAGCGGCCAGAGCTGGGCGGCGAGGTGAGGGTGTGGGCGGAGAGTTGCGGAATTGCTCCTCCCCTCCCCCCGGGTCTTGCCCCCCAGCCAGGCGGTCCCCTCGCTCCTCCCCGCAGAGGCCGTTCCCTCCCGACCCCGCACTCACCCGCCCAGGTCTCGGTTAGGGCCAGGGCCCCCGAGAGCAGCAGGAGGAGGGTTCGCGGCGCCATGACCCGCATCCTCGGGGTCTGAGGAGACGCTGAGTTCCGGCGGGTCGGTGGAAACTTCGTAACCGGGAACCGCGGGGACGCCGATTGGCTTCTAGAAACCGGACACGCAATGGGAGTGAGGACTGGGGCGTCGTCATGAGTATCCAGTCAGGAGGGTTCGACACAGGCTGTGAGAGAGAAAGTGAAACTCAGGGGAGATGAAGAATCCCCAACACGGAGAGTCCCCGCCCCAGACACCGCCCTCAGAGAGACCCTGTGAGCCACACTCGAGTTCTGGGACTTTGCTCTGATCCCGCTCCTCCTGCACCGAGTGCTCTTCGTCACATTGTCTCTCTGAGTCCTGACCCAGGGGCTGTCTGAGGAAACCAAGAAGCCATGCCCAGATTGGGCTCAGCCAGTTTTTCCTCCAGTGTTCTTTCTGAAACCATCGTGGCTGAACAGGACCATCTGCCTCTCACCCCTTATCTCTCACCCCTTGGACTCTTCTAGAAGAAAACTCACCCGCTAGGGACCTTGATGCCAGAGAGTGAGGTCTCCCTCGGAATGGAGGTGGAGGAACAGGGGTTTTGTGCTTTAAACCTGGAGAAGTTGTTCCTGAAAACACCAGAGAGATTCCCATATGGATCAGTTTCCTTTGTGTTTGTTAACTATAGCGGGGAGCACAATCTTGATGATCCACAAACATCAGGAATCTAATCTGTAAAACTGATTTTGGCCCTTACCAATATAGAAATGTGTCTAAATAGCACTTCCAATCATACTCACAAAGCTCCTAAATTTTACTTTCCCAAACCATGTATCAGTGTCTCCTGTGTTGCTGTGTTTTAAAATTGTCTTCATTCCATATCCCTGAGTTTGTGTGAGTTGAAGAGGAGCAGAAAAATACCACCCCAAAATATATCATTTTGGCATATTGATTATTTTGAACTGAAGTTATGATGAAATAAAATTTATATTTTAAGGCAAGACAAGAAAAAATTAAACATAAAATTCTCTCTCTGTGCTTGCTTGGGCCTCCTCCCTCCCTCTCTAATGTGCCGTGTGTGTTCCCATTACACATTAACCAAACTTCCTCAAAGATGGGAGTGCCTGCTCAACCATAAAGATCAACTTTCTTTTTTTCTTCGGACGCTAGCAGTGTAACTTCTTAAAAGAATAGCATTCTTTCCCAGCTCTGTAGGGGGTCATGGTGACTTGCTGCTCACTTGTACGCTTTGTACGTACTTACCTGGACTATGTACCCTTGGTGAACTTTGTGTAAAATATCAGTATGTCATTTTGATGTATGATCCTTTGTCTCGAAAATGTATGTGACTGTGCCTTTGACTTCGAACAGGCAGAACAGTTCTCAGAGCTTTCCGAAAATCTGCTTCCCAGGTTATAATCCTCAGTTTCGCTCAAATAAAATTCCCTTTTTTCTTCTTAACTTGATAGTTAATTGAATTTTCATTAACAGTTACTTAGGAAACAGCAATGCAAGAAGGACATTCTGACCGCCCTTTGTCTCCTTGAAAGCAGGAAGTAAATCTCGCATGTCAAAGGTACCCTCCCTGTACCAGGAGGGTAGAAGGCAACCTTAACACCAGAGGTAGGGAATTTAGGGCCAAGAAGGCTGTTTAAAGGAAACTTCTTACTTCACTAATTTACTGCCCCAAGGCCCAATTTCTTTGTCTTGTCAGTTCTTCAAATTTTTATTGTTTGTCTAAAAGGTATAAAAGCTGCCTGTTTTGGTCACTTGGGTCTCATATGTCTATGAACTCCCATACATATGAAATTAAGTTTATTTTCTCCTGCTAATCTGTCTTATGTCAATTTAATTATTAGACCAGCCAAAGAACCTAGAAGGAAAGAAAGGAAAAGTTTTCCTTCCCTACAGATCCTGGACATAATATCTTCAATACATGGAAGCACAATGTGTTACTGTGTATTTCAACTAGAAGACTGTGCAAATTTTAATCACCCCAAAGGTGCAAGTATTCAATGCAGTCAAAATGCCCTTCACCAACATTCATGCATTGCATATGTTTATGATTAACACCTAAGGAACGTACATATTTTGTCGGGGCACTTGGTATTATTTTCTTTACCCTGATTAACACTGCAAGGCAACTGGTTTTATGCAGCCCCACAGAATGTAGTAAATGCTATCTGCAAAGAATATCCTGCTAAGCCTGTAGATATATATTTATTAAAAATCCGGGGAGTTCCCTGGTGGTCCAGTGGTTAGGACTGGGCACCTTCACTGCCGTAGCTTGGGTTCAATCCCTGGTCAGGGAACTAAGACCCCGCAGGCCACACAGCCTGGGACAAAAGAAAAAAATTCTGGCCATGTGGGATCCTTGGGGAGCTGAGGATCCCTGCTACCCTTTGTGGTGCTCTCTTCCTGCTGCCTTTCCTGGCTGGCTTCCACCCCATCCCCACAGCAGAGCCTACATTAGTGTTTGGTTGAATAACTGTGAGCAAGGTGAATAACCAGGGGGGTGGTTATTAGAAGTCCTTCATAGAATCTGCCTATCATGGCTTGGTTCTTCCTTTTGTGTTTAATTGGGTCACAGCTAGAAACTGAAGTTCAAGTTAATAGAGTGTTTGAATAGTAATGAAATACATCCTATTGGGACTTCCCTGGTGGTCCAGTGGTTGAGAATCTGCCTTCCAATGCAGAGGATGCAGGTTCAATCCCTGGTTGGGAAACTAGGATCCCACATGCCACGGGGCAACTAAGCCCGTGCTAGAGAGGCCGAAACAAGAGAAGCCCGCGCACAGCAACTAGAGAAAGCCTGAGCACCGCAAGGAAGAGCCCGTGTGCCACAACAAAGACCCAGCGCAACCAAAATTAAAAAAAAAAAAAAAAAAAAAATCCTATTAGCCATTTAAGAAGGAAATTCTTCTTAAATCTTAAAACCAAATGACATGTTTAATATCTTATAATTAATTTAGAGCAAACAAAAATTAAAGTACAATAATTTATTTTCCTTCTGAGACACTATATTAGTTACCTACTGCTGCAAAATAAATTATTCAAAACTTAGCTGCTCAAAACAACAAACATTTATTATCTCCCAGAGTGTTTCTGGCTCTGGGCCTCTCTAAAGGAGACAATCAAGTTGTCAACCAGGGCTGCATCATCTGATGGCTTGACTAGGGCTGCAGGATTCACATGAAACACGGCTCACTCGTACGGCTCTTGGAAGAGGGCCTCAATTTGCAGCCACATGGACCTTTCCATAGGGCTGCTTATGACATGGCAGCTGGCTTCCCCCAGAGCAAGTGATCTGAGCGAGAGAGCAACAAAGATGGAAGCTGAAGTGAGTTTTATGTCCTAGACCCAGTGTCATACACCATTACATCAGCATTACTCTATCAGGTAGAAGTGAGTCATTAAGTGCAGCCCACACTCAGGAGGAGAAAATTAAGCTCCACCTTTGGAAGGGAGGAGCATCAAAGCATTCATGTATGTGCTAAAACCAAAATTAAAATTAAATATTTTTTCAGGATTTAAAAAATCAAATACGGGAGTATATGGTATATACACTTTAACCATACTAGATAATGCTATTTTGATTTCCAAAGTGCTCGTACCCAACACAACATTGTAAATCAACTATACTTCAGTAAAAACATAAATTTTAAAAAAAGTGCTAGTACCAACTTAAGCTTTTACCAGAAATGTGTAAGAGTTCATGGAGCTGATGTGTTTGCTCTGAAAATGAAACAAACTCAGCTTGGGACTTCCTTGGTGGTCCAGTGGTTAAGAATCCACCTTCCAATGCAGGGGACATGGGTTCAACCCCTGGCTGGGAACTAGGATCCCACATGCCACAGGGCAACTAAGCGTGCTGCAACTACTGAGCCTGCGCCACAACTGGAGAGCCCACACGCTGCAACTACTGAGCCCGCAAGCTCTGGAGCCCGCGTGCCACAACTAGTGAGAAGCCTGCGTGCCGCAACGAAGAGCCCGCATGCCGCAACTAAGACCCGATGCAGCCAAATAAATAAATAAATATTTTTTAAAAAGAAACTAACAAACTCAGCTTAAGGAAAGGAAATAGGAGTTGAAAGTCACTTCCTTGTTTGCAGAATCACCCACGCATTTTCTTTTCTTCCTTTATTTTACTTTTATTCCATATACCTTGGCATTATAATTTTAGCATATACAGATAATGCTTCCTTTCAGTATAACCACATAGTATTATTTTATGTGTTTGAAACATCCAGTAATAAGAATAAAGGAAGGAGGAGAGGCGAGAAGGAAGAAAGCAAGGGGGAAGGAGAAAAGACAAAAGAAAATAAAAGTAAAAGAAAGAAGAGGGGAAAAAAAGGAAAAAAAAAAGAAAGAAGAGGAAGAGAGGATTTGGAAATGAGTATAAATAACATTTTCAAGGTGAAAGGAGATCAAACAGATTTAGGCAATACCTATAGAATAATAGAGACTTAAGAGAGCTTTGTTAGTTATCTATTGCTGTGTATCAAACTACTTCTAAATCTTAGCAGCTTAAAACAGCAAACATCTATAGTTAGTCAGACAGAGAAAGACAAATATCAAATGGTATCACTTATATGTGGAATCTTAAAAAAAATGATACAAATGAGCTTATTTACAAAACAGAAATAGGCTCACAGACATAGAAAACAAACTTCCGGTTACCAAAGGCAAAAGTGGGTGGGGGGGGATATAAATTAGGAGTTTGGGATTAACATATACACACTACTATATATAAAATAGGTAAACAGTGATCTAATAGCACAAGGAATTATATTCAATATCTTGTAATAACCTATAATAGAAAAGAATCTGAAAAAGAATATTTATCAATATATATGTATTTACTGAATCACTTTGCTGTACACTTGAAACTAACACAACATTGTAACTTAACTACACTTCAATTTTTAAAAAACCAAACATCTATCACCTCAAAGAGATAATACGAAACAAGCAAAATGGAACAGATGCTGGTAGGAGAAGTTGGATAAAGAGAAGGATTTTACAAGATGGAATAAGTAAACAGGTTGTTGGTATACAGATGGAAATTATTTTGTTAGTCCCAGTCCTCCAAGAAACAAATGCCAAAATAGGATTAAATTCAGCAGAATTTTATTAAACATCTGTCAGAGAATATGGAGAGGGAACCAGAAAAGATGAGAGTCAGCAGACCAAGATGCAACTCTGATCGAAAGTGATGGACAGAAGGAGAGGTTTCCTGGACTATCCAAGACCACCAAAAACAATCTAAGCGAAGTTAAGCAACGCCAGAGGGAGTCCTCAAGTCACAGTTGGTCATCAGAGGAGTCCCATGTCTCCCAGGAATGAGCCTCCCATAGTGTCCCTGCTGTGACCAGTTACTGTCTGGGAACAGCCCACGGGAAGCAGGGCCTCCGCACAAACGCTGCCATAGATTTCAGAGCACAGGAGCATGGGCCCTGTGCCTTACCTGGGAGTGTGACCCAAACCTTCACACCTGATGGGTCTGGGCCTCTGGAAATCAAACACTTCTGTTATTGGACTTAATTACATCCCTCCCAACCAAATTCTTATGTTGAAGACCTAAAGACCAATGAGACTCTATTTAAAGATAAAGCCTTTAAGGAGGTAATTAAGGCTAAACAAGATCATAAGGATGGAGCCCTAATATGATAGGACTGGTGTCTTTATAAGAAGAGCAAGAGACACCAGAGATAGCCTTTTTGTTTTCTTTTTTTTTTGGTTGGGGTGGTGGTGTGGCCATACCGAGTGGCTTGTGGGATCTTAGTTCCCCGACCAGGGATCAAACCCGGGCCCTCGGCAGTGAAAGTATGGAGTCCTAACCACTGGACCACCAGGGAATTCCGTCTCTCTCTTTTTCAATTCCCCTGTGCTCACAGAGGAAAGGCTGTGAGAAGGTCACTGTCTGCAAGCCAGGAAGAGAGGCCCCACCAGACACTAACCCTGCTGGCATCTTGATCTTGGACTTCCAGCCTCCAGAACTGTGAGCAAATTAATTTCTGTTTTTAAGTCTCCCAGCCGATGGTATTCTGTCATGACAGCTTGAGCAGCCTTTCTCAGGCTGGGTTGCTGCATTTGTCTGTTCAAATTACAGGGAACGTGAGAGAACCAGGAAGCGCCCAGTCTACCACCACTTCTGAATGGATTCCTCCTGCCCTCATTGTGTGATAGTAGCTCCACCCCTTTCTGCAGATTAGGGTAAATTACTCCTGCCTCGAGAAGAGGGAACTCCTCTTCTCACCTGCTGGTCTCTGGGCACATGGAGTCCAGACTTCCCTGGTGGCAACAGTAATGTGTAGAGGTGTAGTTCCATGGTATCCTTGTGGTATACCTTATAAGAGTGCCCCTTTCGAGAACCAGGACCTCCAACCCTGTGGAGATGTGAAGGCAGGAAGTGTAAAATCCCCCAGTGGGTGATTGGAAGTAATGGTAAATGGAGTGACACCTGTTTCCAAACCTTGGTCCTGGACCCACCTTATTTTCCTATTGAGAACATGGCACTATATAAAGGTCTCTGATTTAATAATACACTGCATCCAGAAAGATGTAACTCCATCCCTTCAAGATGTTTCCTCAAAGCTGGAGCTTTAGTTGCATCTTCAGAAGGCCTGTCCAGCATTCTGTGTGGCCAGCAGCCCCTGGGTGGTGCAGATTGTGATATGACAGGTGGATCTCATGGTCATGGCCCAGCCTGCACCTCCTTCACTGTGAAGCTGGCCCCTGGTCGGATACTCTGCTAAGAGCAATTCCAAGTCTGTGCATCAGGAATTTCAATGGCCACCAGGTAGCGGTGCTGGCTAAAGTTCTGAGGACTGGAAAAGAAGATCCGTACATGGAATAGGTGTCTGTCCCAGTGAAGATGAACCTCTGGCCCTGCAAGGATGGAGAGGACAGAAAGCAAGTCAATTTGTCAATTAGCAGCTAGTTGGTCACTCAAGAGATAGTGCTATATCAGGGCCCGGTATTGGTCTCTAATGCTGACAAGTTGAACATTCAGGGGAAGGTGTCGGAATTCTAAAGTCAATGTTCACCTGCTCAATGTCCATGCCTCGGCTGAACAGGTTGGTAGCCACAAGAATTCACAGTTGAAAATCTTTAAACTGTTGATACTGAGAAAGCCTTTGTGAGAAATGAAAGCAGAAAAATGTTGAAAGTCCCTTCTTTTAATGGCCTCTTTTCCTCGCAAGGACACAGAGCATCTTCCCCATCTCTGACTCACCTCTTCTCCTGGGGCATCCCACAGTGGATGGCAATGGCTGGGAAGTTTTGCTCCACTAGGAGGCGGGCCAGGGCAATGCAACGCTGCACAGACCTCAAAAGGATCATTACGTGTTGGGTGGGGGGTGGCGGTGAGAATGAAGGGATATGAGCTCCCAGGCAGGCTGCCTTAAACTCCTTGAGCTCACAGCCACCCTTAGACATGGCCCTGTCCACCAGAGGGCCCAGGAGCCAGCCCCACACACAAGTGTGCAAGCACTAGACCTAAGATTCCCAAGGCCCTGCAGCCCGAAACCCCTGGACCCAGCTCCACCCATCACTGGGCAGGCACCAGCCCCAGGACACTCTGGGCCCCAGCACTATCCACCAGCAAGTCAATACCAGCCTCGGGACCAGCCTCACATATCAATCAGCAGGCACCAACACCAGAACCCACTAAACCTCAACTGCCCCCACCAGTGAATGGATACCACCCCCAGGACCACCACAGCCCCGAGTCTGACAGGGCAGGACCCAGCCCACCAACCAGCAGGGCGATGCCAGCCCCAGGTCCTGCTGGGCCTCAGTGCCATCCACCAGCAATACAACACCAGTTCTGGGATACCTGGGCCCAGCAGCCAGAGAACCCAGGTCCTGGCTTTGCCAGCCAGTGAGCCAGCACTAGCCCCAGGGCCCAGTTTCACCCACTGGTGAGTGGGCACCAGCCCTGGAATCATCCGGACCCCAACCCCACCCACCAACAGGTGGACACTGGCCCAGGGACCAACACAGCCCCGCAGCCTGCATTGTCAGGACCCAGCCAACACACCAGCAGGCTGGCACCAGTCCCGGGACTTCCTAAGCCCCAGCCCTGCCCACCAGCAGGTTAACTCCTGCTCTGGGACACCTTGGACCCATCAGCCTGCTGCCCTGAGATCCAGCCCCATCCACCAGCAAGTTGACACCATCTTTGGGACCCCTAGGGTCCCGCAATCAGAGACCCCAGGACCCAGCTCCACCTCCCAGTGAGCGGGCACAAGCCCTGGGATCCCCCATGCCCCGGCCCCACCCACCAGCAGGCCAACACCAGCTTTGGGATACCTTAGACTCCTCAGCCAGCCACCCCAGGATTCAGCCCCACTCATCAGCAGACCAACACTAGATCCAGGAACCCGAATCCACAACCACCCCCCACCCCCGAACCTGGATCTGACCACCAGTGAGCCAGCTTTAGCCCCAGGAGCCCCTGGGATCCCACACAAGCTACCTCATGACCCAGCCCTGCCAAACAGCAGCCATCAGCTTCTGCACAAGGCAAGGCCTGGCAATCAACAAGACCAGGGGTCAGCCACGCCTACCAGACGGTCCACAGTAGTCAGCCCACCACAACAGAAGGACTCACACAGTCCACATAGGGGGCACCCCTAGAGCATGTAGCTCTGGTGACCAGAGAGGAGTGCACAGCTGGGATGCATAATGTCTCCTACAAAAGGCCACTTTTCCAAGATCAGGAAATGTAACCAATCTATCAGATACATAGAAACAAAAACAGCAAGTTAGCCAAAATGAGGCAACAAAGGAGACCAGAAATCAACTACAAGAAAAAATCTGCAAGAAACACAAACACATGGAAGCTAAACAACATGCTAATGGATCACTGAAGAAATCAAAGGAAAAATTTAAAAATACCTAGAGACTATTGAAACAAAAACATAATGATCCAAAATCTATGGGACACACAGAACTAGAACAAATAATCCTAAAATTTATATGGACCACAAAAGACCCGAAACTGCCAAAGCAATCTTGAGAAAAAAGATCAAAGCTGGAGGTATCATGCTCCCTCATTTCAGATTATTCTGCAAAACTACAGTAATCAAAACAGCATAGTACTGGCACAAAAACAGACACATAATAAACTCACACATCTAGTCAGTTCATCTACAACTAAGGAGGCAAGAATATACAATGGAAAAAAGACAGTCTCTTCAACAAGTGGTGATGGGAAAACTGACAGCTACGTGTAAAAGAATGAGATTAGAAAATTTCCTCATACCATATATAAAAAAAAACTCAAAATGGATTTAAGACCTAAATGTAAGACCTGAAACAATAAAACTTCTAGAAGAGAAGACAGGCAGAACACCCTCCGACATAAATAGTAGCAATATTTTTTCAGATCTGTCTCCTAAGGCAAAGGAAACAAAACAAAAGCAAAAATAACCATGTGGGACCTAATTAAACTCTCATAAGCTCTTTTTTTTTTTTTTTTTGGTCACGCCGAGTGGCAGCAGTGAAAGCACCGAGTCCTAACCACTGGACTGCCAGGGAATTCCCAAAACTCATAAGCTTTTTTTTTTTTTTTAATATTTATTTATCTTTTTAGCTGCGCCATGTCTTAGTTGCGGCACGCCAGATCTTCAGTCTTCATTGTGGCATGCGGGATCTTTAGTTGCAGCATGCGAACTCTTAGTTGCAGCATGTGGGATCTAATTCCCCGACCAGGGATCGAACTCAGGCTCCCTGCATTGGGAACACAGAGTCTTAGCCACTGGACCACCAGGGAAGTCCCAAAACTCATAAGCTTTTTTTCAAAAAAATATTTATTTATTTATTTATTTTTGGCTGCATTGGGTCTTCATTGCTATGTGCAGGCTTTCTCAGTTGCAGCGAGTGGGGGTTACTCTTCGTTGTGGTGCACGGGCTTCCCGTTGAGGTGGCTTCTCTTGTTGCGGAGCACAGGCTCTAGGCGTGCGGGCTTCAGTAGTTGTGGCGCACAGGCTCAGTAGTTGTAGTTCACGGGCTCTAGAGCACAGGCTCAGTAGTAGTGGCACATGGGCTTAGTTGCTCCGCAGCATGCGGGATCTTCCCAGACCAGGGCTCGAACCCGTGTCCCCTGCATTGGCAGGCAGATTCTTAACCACTGCGCCACCAGGGAAGTCCAAAACTCATAAGCTTTTGCAGAGGAAATGAAACCATCAACAAAATAAAAAAACAACCTAACGAATGGGAGAAAATATTGATGTGACTGATAAGGGGTTAATATATAAAACATAAACAGCTCATACAACTCAACATCAAAAAACAAACAATCCAATTAAAAAATGGTCAGAAGACCTGAATAGACATTTTTCCAAAGAAGACATACAGATGGCCAACCGGCACATGAAAAGATGTTCAACACTGCTAATCATCAGAGAAATGCAGATCAAAGCCACCATAAGCTATCACCTCATACCTGTCAAAATAACTATTATCAAAAAGTCAACAAATAACTAATGTTAGTGAGGATGTGAAGAGAAGGGAACACTTGTATGCTGTTGATGGGAATGTAAATTGGTACAGCCACTGTGGAAAAGAGTATCCTCAAAAAGCTAAAAATAGAACTACCATATGGGGACTTCCCTGGTGGCACAGTGGATAAGACTCCGAGCTCCCAATGCAGGGGGTCCGGGTTCGATCCCTGGTCAGGGAACTAGATCCCACATGCATGCCACAACTAAGAGTTCGCATGCCACAACTGGGGAGCCCGTGTGCCACAACTAAGGAGCCCGTGAGCTGCAACTAAAGAGCCTGCCTGCCGCAACTAAGACCCAGCGCAACCAAATTAATTAATTAATTATTTTTAAAAAAGAAGATGAAAACACTCAATGCTCTGTGGTAACCTAAAAGGGAAGGAAATCCAAGGAATAGGGGAGATATATATATACGTGTGGCTGATTCACTTTGCTGTACAGCAGAAACTAACACAACATGGTAAAGCAACTATACTCCAATTAAAAAAAAAGAAAATGAAAACACTAATTCAAAAAGATACATGCGCCCCACTGTTCAGAGCATCACTACTTACAATTGCCAAGATATGGAAGCAACCTAAGTGTTCATCAACAGATGAATGGAATACTATTCAGCCATTAAAAATAATGAAAATTTGCCATTTACAACAACGTGGATGACCCTGGAGGGTATTATGTTTAGTGAAATAAGTCAGAGAAAGACAAATACTGTATGTTATCACTTATATGTAGAATTTTAAAAATAAAACAAACGAATGAATATAGCAAAACAGAAACAGCAGGTATAGAAACAAACTAGTGGCTACCAATGCAGAGAGGGAAACGGGGAGGGGCAAGATAGGGGTAAGGGAATAAGAGGTACAAACTACTATGTATAAAATAAATAAGCTACGAGGATGTATTATACAGCAAAGGAAAAATAGCCGTTACTTTGTAACAACTTTAAATTGAATATAATCTATAAAAATTTTGGATCACTATGTTGTACACCTGAAACTAACATAATATTGCAAATCAACTATACCTCAATAAAAATTTTTTCATTTAAAATAAATGCAAGTTTTCCCTGGTGGCACAGTGGTTAAGAATCTGCCTGCCAATGCAGGTGACACAGTTTCAAGCCCTGGTCCAGGAAGATCCCATATGCCACAGAGCAACTAAGCCCATGCACTACAACTACTGAGCCTGCGCTCTAGAGCCCAAGAGCCACAACTACTGAGCCCATGTGCCACAACTACTGAAGCCCGCGCACCTAGAGCCCATGCTCCGCAAAAAGAGAAGCCACTGCAATGAGAAGCCCACGCACCACCGCAACAAAGAGTAGCCCCTGTTCGCTGCAACTAGAAAAAAGCCCATGCACAGCAACGAAGACTCAATGCAGCCAAAAATAAATAAATAAAAATAAATAATTTTAAAAAAGACTACTAAACATAAATAAAACTTATTATATAAAGAAAGAAAGACTATTAGATACAGGAATAACAAAAATAAATATACACAGTAACAAATCTAGGTTTACATTTATCTATCTTCATCCCTTTATTTCCATGACTATGAGATCCACAGCTCATCCAATAGATTTGAACTGATCCAAATACCAGCCTTTTCTTTAGTTCTCACAGACGAACAAAGCCAAATCCACAGACTCTATTACAATTCACAGCTTAGGACTGCACACTACAAGTTATTGGATGTTAGTCCATTTTGGAGTTCATAACCTGAAACAGAAACTCAGATGGTTGGGACCTCCCTGGTGGTCCAGTGGTTAAGACTCCATGCTCCCAATGCAGGGGGCCCAGGTTCAATCCCTGGTCAGGGAACTAGATCCTGCATGCCACAACTAAGATCCCACATGCCTCAATTAAGACACAGTGTAGCCAAATAAATAAATAAAAACTCAGATGGTTGAAATGTCTAATCTTCAGGAAGGATACTTCGTTATTTGCGCATCATTCAGATTGCCTTACACAAGTTTCATTTATTTTCTTAACAGCTGCTAATCTTGCTTTTAATTTATAAATGTGGTTAGTTTCACTTCAATGTTGAATGTTGTGGGCTGTTTAATCGTATACTAGTTTCCCTTAACTGTAACAACAGTAGTTTGGGCCTCTTATGTCCCAATACGTAAGACTTTAGCCTGTGCATACATTGCAGTTCAAAAATGAACCATGTATAACCCTATCACTGAGAGACAAGAAGGAAAGCTTCTCTCTTCCAAAATTTTACAGGGATTCTCTTTTTCCACTGAAAAATGGGAACCTGCCAGCTAATGGGGAACGTGAGGTCTCTGACCTCATCTAAAGGTGCTTCAGCCTCTCAAGTTCAAGAACCACTGACCTGCAGGAAGGCCTTCCTCTCTGGTTCCTGGACCCCCACACCATGGCAGAGGCCATCTTCCCTGCAAATTCAGTGTGATGTCCCAGATAGCAAGCTGGTTAGCAGCTGTCCACTCTCCAGCAACCTTGCTTTCTGAGGCATGTGTTAGTTTCTTCGACCTAGGAAAAGATAGGTCCGAGGACCTATCTTTTCCTAGGTCGAAGCTGGAACCATCCACCCCCTTCTGAGCCACAGAGGTGTGGCTGTGCCCTCCATCCACAACAGGACATCGCAGGACACACTGCAGGAAGTCCGATATGAATACCTAAGGCTCACACAGTGGGTGCACAAGGCTTTTGTTCTAGTGCAGATCTGATGGGAGGGCTCACCAGTTCAACAAACCTTGAAACCGGTACCAGTGTACAGTGCCCAGACTTACCAGAGAAGGTAAACCCTGACGATGTGCAAGGTACAACGGGGACAAGGAAAAAGGTCTCTCTGGGCCAGTAAGAAGAGGAAAGGGAAACAGAGGGAGAAGCAATACTTGAGCCAGGTC
This sequence comes from Balaenoptera physalus, assembly GCF_965194825.1. Taxonomy (NCBI): domain Eukaryota; kingdom Metazoa; phylum Chordata; class Mammalia; order Artiodactyla; family Balaenopteridae; genus Balaenoptera; species Balaenoptera physalus. The sequence continues at coordinate 23,846,498 of NC_138896.1, forward strand.
AACGGGTATGAGCTTTCAAGTCAGGTAGACCTGGGGGTGAATATTCCTGGCTTTTCCACCAACCAGCTGTGGAGCCTTGAGCACATCCGGCCCAGAGCTGGCCCCAGCCCATACTTACTGAATTGAGCAAGTGCTGAATGAAATTCTCTGAGCATTTCCTCATCTGCCAACCAGTAATGCAATTTCTACCTTGCAGATTTTAGAGGAATGAGAAAACACACAGTGCTAAGAAAAACAGACACAAGACATGCAGCAGGCTGGGGACCAGAGTTCTAAAGCAAGTTCTGCCTAACCTGGCAGGAACATTCTCACACCAGGGAACATGAGTTCCTGGACTCTGTCTGGGGCCAGGTTAGGAGGCGGGTGGGTGCAGCAGAGCAGGGCAGGGGCAGGGCCAGGCACTGAAGCGAGGCCACAGCCTGGAGCGAGCCAGTTCCTGGTGGCTGTTGGGTGGCTCAGACAGCTCCTTGCCTCCCCAGCCATGGTTCTCCCTTTGCCCTGGCTCTCCCGAAGTTGCTGCCGTCGCCTCCTCCTACCATCCTGGCCCCCAGCACTCCAGGGCTCCTGGAGGTGCTGCTCCCAGGGTCCCAAGGCAAGCACAGAAAAGACGAGCTCCACAGGCACTGGGCAGACGTCACCTTCCAGGGTAAGTGGCGCCAAGAGTGAGGGTGGAGAGCGTGAGGGCAAATTTGTACTGGGGGCAGGGAACCCCCTCCATCTCACCCTGTACCACAGGCCAGCTGAATGCAGACACTACCGCCACCCCTAGAGCATGCTGCCTAGTTCCTCAGTTCCCCAGCACCCCCACCCCACTCCAGACCTGAGCACCCTTTACCTACACCCCTCCCTCCCTGCACAGTCCACGAAGTCCTTGAACAGGCATTTCCCCTCATCCAACAGTTAATTATTTCTCAGGGGGGGTTGGGACAGCCAGTCCTCCCCTTCCCATACGTCGCACAGAAGTCCAGTTACAGCCCCTGGGCTGTGATCTCTAACTTTCCCCCTCCCCCCAGGCCTATGCCTAAGACAGGAAGCAGTCCAGATGTACTGCTGGCATTGCAGTACAGATGACCTTAAACTAATGGGGCTGAAAAACAGGAAGGAGGCAGTGAGCCTCAGCCCCCTGCCCTGGCTGATGCTCTCTCCCTAACACCCTCCTCTCCCAGGACCCCTGGCCCCGCCCCACAGCTGAGCTGGCCCAAGCTGAGGAGCTGCTGGAGCAGCAGTTGGAGCTGTACCAAGCCCTGCTCGAAGGGCACGAGGGGGCCTGGGAAGCCCAGGCCCTGGTGCTCAAGATCCAGAAGCTGAAGGAACAGATGAGGAGACACAGAGAGAGCCTGGGAGAAGACGCCTAAGCTTTCCACCAGTTGCCACTTCACCCTCCTACACTGGAAATACTGCACACTACCCTCCCCAGCCCTTTGATCAGAAACATCCCAGCCTCTCCCAGGCCACTAAGGAAACGGAAGAAACCACCACGAAGGGCCAGAAATTTGAAAGTAGTGAGAAGCCACTGCAGTCTTTTCAGTAACATCCCCCAGTCTGACACCTCCTACTGACCTCCGCCCCACAGCAGTGTACACAGTCCCCACAGGAATTTACTCTGGATTATGCCCTAAAATAGCCTCAGCCCAAATCCAATAAAGGGACGGAGCGCTTACAGACACCACAGACGCATGTGTTTTTTAGTTTTGTTAAAAAAAATTCTGACAAATCAGGGAAATGGGGGTTTAGGAGTGGTGGCGATGCAAAAGAGGGAAGCCATGGGGTGGGGCACGGGGTCGTCAAGGGTAGGCGGCAGCAGTGTCTCCTTCACCCCCACGCCTGGCATCATCTCCTGAAGAGGAGCAGACTGTCACACTCCAGAATGGGTGGGGAGTCCTCTACCGCGTCTGTTCAACTGAAGAAAAACATGGCAGTTAGAATAATGTATGGAAACGAAAAAGCTAGGTTGGTAGAAAAGGCCCCTCTGAAACACATGCAGATGTTTGTGCAGTGTGTGGGTCAGAGGATACATTTGGGGGTAAAGAAAGAAATACTTCGATGAGAAGTAATTTGATGAGAAGAGACCCCATAAAGAGGTCAACTAAACATCCCAACAGGGCATCAAGATGGGGGTGCGGGGGAGAAAACAGATGACAAGTTTGTCAAGTGCCCACTATGCACCAGGGGCTTTAAGAAAAAACCCACTAAGGAACAAGGAGAACCTAAAGGACTGGGGGAGCCAGTTTCATGCGATCATTACTCACTGTAGGAGGAGATGTCTATCTCATCAGGCAGCTCACTAATATTGACTTCAAAGCGATCCTGCACATCATTGAGAATCTTGGCATCATTCTCATCTGACACAAACGTGATGGCCAAGCCCTTGGTGCCAAACCGGCCTGCTCTGGCCACCTGGAAGAAGACAGATGACAGAACTGGTAGACCCCAAAGAAGGAAGACACCCAAGAGGAGGGATGAAGATGTACGGTATGAATAAAGAAACTAAGGGGGTGGGAGAGGACCCTGGGATACCTTCCGGGTGTGGGGCTTACCCGATGCAGGTAGGTGTCAGAATCCTCAGGCATGTCGTAGTTAAAGGCAATGTTCACCCGCTCAATGTCCATGCCTCGGCCAAACAGGTTGGTAGCCACAAGAATTCGTCGTTGAAAATCTTTAAACTGCTGATACCGAGAAAGCCTTTGTGAGAAAGGAAAGCAGAAAAAGGTTGAGATTCCTCACTCTCAAGGGTCTCTTTTCCTCGCAAGGACACAAAGCATCTTCCCCATCTCTGACTCACCTCTCCTCCTGAGGCATCCCACGGTGGATGGCAATAGCTGGGAAGTTCTGCTCCACCAGGAGCTGGGCCAGGGCAATGCAACGCTGCACAGACTTCACAAATATCACCACCTGTGTGTGTGTGTGTGTACGTATAAGATTGGGGGGGGATGTGCGTCCATGTGGGTGTGTGTGAGAGAGATTACGTGCAAGAGTTTTCAGTAATTACACTCTTCTAAAAGAACTCCTCTTAGTCCCCATCACATATTTCCTCTTCTGCTCTAAATATTACTTAGCCTTTCCCTCTTGGCTCTGATTTTTCCTGAGCAGACAGACATGCTGCAGAGAAGGTATGGAAAACAGGAACTAAAATTACCAGACATATTAGGAGACAAGGATGAAGCCACCTCATGAGTGGTAAAAATTTGAACTAAAGTCTGGAAAGACCACGACTGATACTCCGACTCACCAAAACATCAAATATAAGAACCTACCCTAATTCTAGAAAGTAGTTTTTAGTGCAAGCAAATCACACAACAGGTAAAGTGATGGAACACTTCTCCCTTAGTAAGTAGTACAAGAAACAAATAAAATTTAAGAACAGGCCTAATGTATTTCTGCACTTTCACCAACTTATTAAAACTCTTCAAGGATTTTATAATTTGAGCTTTATTTTGTCGAATATCTACGCCAGCCATGGAAAAGCAGTTCCCACCTTGCTCACGCTCAGTGCCACCAAAAGACATTTTTCTCTCATTTAATAGAATTTTCATTTAAGAGACTTTCTCCACCATTCTCTTTCACACGACACACATGGTTTCCTCAATAAAAGGATATATTATAGAGATTTCTGCAACAGTTGGAGACATGCTCATTCTCCCTACTGGACCTTGAACAACTGACCTGGTTGAATTCAAGGACATCCAGAAGGTCAAAGAGCTTCCGGTTCTTCTCGTTGTCCTTCAGTTTCACGTAGTACTGCTGCAACCCATGCAGCGTCAGCTTCGTCTCATCATCCACGAAGATCTCCATTGGCTGGGGGGGAGGGGGGAGGGAAGGGGTGGGGAACGGGAGGAGGGCAGAGTGGGGGGGTTAAACCTGGGGGGGTGGAGGAAGTTGATCTCCAATACACCCCATGGCGGGATGGGGAGAAGAGAGGAGATTGGAAACCCAACCCCACCCCCAAAAATACCCACATTTTAATGTGGTCTTTTCCACAGTAGATCTAATTTCCTTCCTATCAGTTGAGTTTTAAGATTTTCCAACTGAAAATTTTCACGGGAAAGAAACTTTGCAGGGAGGAAAAGACACAGTACAACCACCCAATGGCAAGATGCCATTACCTCAAATGGTGGTGGTGGAGGAAAGAAAACAATGGGAGGTGATTCTCCGAGAAAGAACATGATCCAAACACCTGGGAAATGATGGGAAACAGTGACTCGAGGTCAGAATAACGCCATCAGAGCTGGTTTAATATCGGTGAGAGGACAAGGACTACTCCATTTTATGCTCTCAACTACGAGAATCATATCCCTATTAGAAAGGTGGACGTCTTCCATATCCCCATTAGAAAGGCGGAAGATCAGAATGCTTCAGTGGACATAAGTCAAAATGCCATGAAAAGAGAAGCAAAAATTACGCAAGATGAGCAACAACTTGCCCTCGGACCACAAGGAAACAGTTTTAGATAAGACTGGTCTCAACTAAAAATCAAACCACCTATACTGTTACGTGGAAGGTATCATTAAGTGGTGCTAAGAAGCAAATTCAGAGCAGCAGTTATTCACTCATCTTTAAAAACAAAACAAAACATATACACACACAACCCTTGAAGGGAAGGAAGGCAACATTTAAAAAAAAAAGGGAAAATTGACCCAAGACTCAACTCCAAAGCCCAACTTTCCTAGCACTCTTCACTAACTTGAAGACATAGTTAACATAAAACTCCAGGGTCCAAGATTTCGGGAAAGGATGTGTCTGTCATGGGAGAAAACCAGAAGCCCAATCTCAGAAGTCAGACTAGCAAAGGCAGGCTTTCCAAAGAGAAGTTCCATGGCTTCTTTCAGATCTAATCTGAGCCCCAAGTACAGCTGAAGAGTTTTGGTCCCATGGGAAGGAGCAGAGCAGGGAGGGAAAGAACACACTCCACTGCTTATACAACGGCCCCGCCTAGCCCCAGACCCTAGCACCCACCTGGTTACATCCAAGTGGAGCTCCTCACTTTACCTTTCCCATATCCAAGTATTAAAAAAAAAAAAAGTGTTTAAAAAATGAAAAAAAATCTACCACCCCATTCAGAACACCCCTCCCCACCAACACAAATGGAGGGAAATAGGGAACACGGCACGCCTTGGGTTCAGGAAAAAAACCGGGAACGGAAAAAGAGGCTGGTTTGGTCCTCGGCTTCCTGGTCAGGTTCCCCGCGGCCTCCGCTGCCGCCATCCACCGCCGGGTGCCGTCCGCATTCCCCCGCCGCGCCACGGTGCTTCTCTGCTGCCGGCTCACATCAACCAAGGTTCCGGATGGGTGCGAGGAGGAGGTACGGGTGGGAAGGAGTATGGACTCGGGGACTGAGGTGCCAAAGGCCCCCACCCCTGGAGGTGGGGAGGGAGCGGATTCATCTGTGCTGTTTGCTCTTCTTTTGGACAATGCCCTGCCATCTGTCTGTCCCTCTCTTGCTCTCCTGCCACCGGGACGTTATGAGTTTGGGGAGCAGAAGGCTCCGGTTGTATGCTCGATGCCACCTTGAGGGTGCGTGGCTGTAGGGAGTATGTAGGAGACGATGGGTGGGTGGTAGGGCAGAAAATCCTGCCCTCCCCCAAATGGGAGAAGAGGTTCAAAAATGCTGTGATTAAAAAAAAAAAAAGTCGAACACTTCCCGCTCTCACGTTAACCCGACCAAGTCTTCCGGAGTTTCCCTGGCGCCCGCGCAGACCCTAACACTAACTGTCTCTGCCTCTGTGTGTCTCTTCAAGGAGTCATCACTCCCAAATGGGCATGTGCCCCCTTCTTGGCGCTTGAAGGACAAGGGAGTCTGGAGGAAGAGGGCGCGGAGGGGGAGGAGGCAGCGGGCGGGGAGTGGAGGGAGAGAAGGTAGAAGGGTATTTACGTCTTGCATGAACTTGCGGCAGACTGGGCGAATCTCTTTGCTCAAGGTAGCACTGAACATCATGACCTGCTTCTCATGGGGGGTCATGCGAAAAATTTCCTGGACATCCCGACGCATGTCTACAAGAAAAAGAAACTATAGTAGAAGAGAAGCATATATCGTAAACAAAGACCAGAAACAGGCTTACCAATGAGGTAAAGACTGTTGGTAAGCAAGAGTCTCGGTTCAGGGGAAGATTTGCCTCAGGCCTCTCTCTACTCTGTTTTCTCCAACCACCATATAATCATATCCATAGGAATAACAGAGTGGAAAGAACAATGGATTTGGGACCAGGATCCAGCTGTGTATTTTAACCACACAAGAAATTAGATGAAACCCCAAAGCCCACAACTAAAAAATGGGGATAAAGCCCACTGCAGAGGCTCACAAAGATAAGTCCTTTGAAAAATGCTTTACAAGGCCCTTCTCCCTACTCCTCTCTCCCCAAGCTCCAACTGTCTACAAATATCGCGCACCTATTACATTCCAGCTGTCAGAGTCCATTCCATGCTTCCTCTGGATCACACTGTCCTATCCAGTCAGGCAAATATGACATCTCTACTTGGAGCCCACCTTATAGCTCGCCATCTAGAATAGCCAAAGATCATTTGGAATGACTTATCCCTGGGGCTATGTCGATCCCTACTCTCTCATTCACCAAATTTGAGTTCTTACAAAACATCTTCCTTAACCCCACTTAGCACACCAGAATACCACACCACACAAACTCCCACAAACACCCTCCACGTTAATTCTAGAATTTATATTCAGCTATGAATTCTGACAATATATGCTGAGCTGAGGATGCCAAGAGTAGACTGTCTCCTCATCCAGCTCAAGTTTCTCCCCTATGACACCCACTATAGGGTTTTACAAAGGAGAATAGTGGTGTGACTAATAACCAAGATCAGCAAAGTCCCTTTTCTCAAAGATAAACATCACCAAAAGAAAGAACATAACACCTTCCTCCTTGATCACTAAGGATGCTTAAAAAGCCTAACAAAGACTGACCAGGGAAGCCAGAGCCATCAGTCATGGGTGATAGATTAAGAGTCGTCCTGGCACTAAAGTGCTCCAGTATCGAATAAACATCATTTGGCTCCAAAAGGCAACTCCCAGATCACTAGCCCAGTCCCAGCACTGCTACTCACCGAGTTGTTCAAGCATCTTATCGCATTCATCCAAGATAAAGTGTTTAATGTGTTTGAGATTGAGGCTCTTATTTCGAGCCAGGGCTAGGATGCGGCCAGGGGTCCCCACGACGATATGCGGGCAGTTCTTCTTCAGCACCTCTTCATCTTTCTTGATAGACAGACCACCAAAAAACACTGCGACCTGCCAACCCAGGAGAAAAGAGTATCTCACAAGGAAGGAAAGAATTCAACCTCCCCAAGGTTCCCATCCTTTCAGTTTACTCTAAACCAAGTCTTCGAACACTTCGGAGCTAAAGGGAACCTAAGAGATCACCTAATCTAAAATTATTATATCCCCCAAACATTAAACCGAAGAAACAAAAGTGACCTGCCCTAAATTACATGGCTGATTGAGGCAGTGAGGACCAGCATTTAGTTCTGACTTAATCTAACAATCTTCCTTCCCCAAGGCCAGGCTTCACCGTAAAAACGAGGACGGCAAGAAATCACCAGAGTGTCAAGTACCAAAAAAACCTCATGGACATCAAGTTTTCCTAAATGACCCCAGATTTTTAAACTCCTTTGCATAAACCCTATGAAATTACTGATTCAGGCTAAATATACTACTCCATGTTAAAACCATTAGGGGAATGGTTGTTGAGGATCTGGGCCTTTATACTCTCTCAAATAGCACCAAAAACTCCTTTTTAGTTTCAAGGGGGAAAGATCAGACTGTCAGGACCCTAATTCTAGGGTAAATCTAAAACCATTAACTGTGGGACAAGCAGGTTTGCAACAAAACAGGAGATACATAGCATCATCTATAAAGAGTTCTAGCCAAAAATGTTTAACTTGTACCAGTTAAGCTTTCAAATATAAATTTCAGTTTAGGGACTTCTCTGGCGGTCCAGTGGTCAACACGCCACGCTTCCTACGCAGGGGGCGCGGGTTCGATCCCTGATCAGGGAACTCAGATCCCACATGCCGCGTGGCGCGGCAAAGGAAGGAAGGAAGGGAGGAAGGAAGGGAGAGAGAGGGAGAGAGGGAGAGAGAGGGAGAGAGAGGGAGGGAGAGAGGGAAAGAGGGAGAGAGGGAGGGAGAGAGAAAGAGAAAGAGAGAAAGAGAAAGAGAGAAAGAAAGCAAGGAAGCTCAGTTTATAGGAAACACTGGGAGGGAAGAACAAGTTAAAACAACACAGAGGAGTAACCGGACAAACCCAGAGGTAAGACATTCTGTAGAACTAGCCCAACCTTTTAAACAAATCACTGAAGCATAATTTTGAGCAAAAGAAAGAAAAGTAAGACTATGTCATGAAAATTTATATTTGATCTTGCCACCAAGACCATCCTCTTTTGAGTCCACAAGGTGATGAGTCAGACCTATACAGGAAGAAGTGCAATCCTAGTCCTCTACTGAGCTCAATGACAAATGTTTCCACAGTCATTAACTATGGAAACTGTTTCCTGGTTTTCAACTTATAGAATCAACCTACCAACAAGACTGCTTGCTAAAACGACAGAAAGTAAACCCCAATGAAACTGACCATATAAGAATACAAACATACATAACACACACACCAGCTTTGACTATATTTAGAAAATTTAAATACAGTTTTCAAATTCTAGGAGAAAAAGTGTAAACAAGCTAAATAATCTTTCACGAAAAAGTCTAAAAGGCCTTTAAGTTGACAAACTGAGAAAATAGCTCCTAATACTTGGTTTCACAGAACATCAGAACTTAAAAAAAAAGTTAACTAGTGGTATTCTGTGAAGTACGATTACACGGGAGAACAGAATCTTTTCATTATAAGGCCCTCTGGATTACCTATGCACTTTTACCAGGCACAGATACTACTTTTACTACTTTGGTTTTAAACAAATTACTTTTAGTTTAGGGCTATTACTCACACATTCCTAGTTCTACACGTAAATTAATAATCAATTATGAGGAAAATTACAACAATCTGAACAAAAATACTGTTTTTTCTCCACCCAAGGAGGATACAAAGTTATATACATCAAGCATACGTTTATGCTTCTCAAACTCCAATTACCCAAGGATCTTGTCAGAACACATATTCATACTCGGTAGGACTGGGGTGGAACTCATGCAATCTACATTTCCAACAGGCTCCCAAATGACATTGAAACCACGGGTCTGGGAACCACACCCTGAATATCAAGGTTACACAATGCACAAACATATTTATACAACGTGTTTAAAACCAAGGCAAACTATAAAGCTTCTCCAAAATCAAAATACAGCAGACATCTCTGAAAGTACAATGCATACCCAAATGAACCCTAGAATATAAATCTCTTATACACCTAAGTTGCAGAAACTTACTACGTACTACACGTAACTGAGATTTCTGTATAGCTATTTAACACCTGTGGGATGTGAAGACTGCTGATCTAACAAGACTCCAATGCCTCCAACTCCCCACACCCTCACTCCCCCAGGTCTCTTTACCCTGGCTTACCTTGACGTTGGGCATGTATTTAGAGAAGCGTTCATATTCCTTGCTGATCTGAAAAGCCAACTCCCGAGTGTGACACATCACCAGTACAGACACCTGGGGGGGGAAGTAGATGGAGACACACATACAGTATACCCCTTCACCAGGTATGTCACAAAAGCACACCCAGCAGATCACAGGTGACTACAATTCTGGATCTAAATCATTAACCCCGTGATTACTACAGAATACTCTCATGGTTATTGGTCAAGGATGATAAAGGTCATCTTAACAACAAGCACTCCCGGCTCTGAATGCATCATGTAGCTGAGACAAAAATACCCTTCCTGAATATTACTAGCCAAAATGCCTTCCCCAGCACTCTCCCCAAGTGTCTCTCCCCAAGTGTACCTGCCCAGTAACTGGCTCCAGTTGTTGCAGTGTAGCCAGCACAAACACCGCCGTCTTTCCCATGCCTGACTTGGCCTGGCATAGGACATCCATTCCCAGGATGGCCTGAGGGATGCATTCATGCTGGACTAGAAGTAAGGAAAAAAAAGATAAATTAGTCTCCAGAGAACTCCACCACCTTTTTCACCAGGCCAAACCCATTTCTCACCACTCAATTCTTAAGTTGTTCTTGTCAATTTCCAGACCCTTTCTACCTCTCTGCCCTCTCAGTCAAGTGATTCCCAAATCAGACCTTCCCAGTTCCTTCTAACATAGCCTCTTCCAGCTCCAGGGCCCAAAGTCCTGCTAACAACCCTCTTGCATCTACCAATTGGACGCCTTAGGTGCTCCTGATTCTGTCTGAATGTTCCTTAATCTGTAGCAATCCATGAATTTTGAGTGCCTGCTACAGGCCATTTCTCATACTTAGATTGTCATGCTTTGGGGCACATAAGCCTGCAACAACCTTGAACAAAATGAAGAACTTGGTACCTGACCCAAAAGCCAGCCATCCTTAGACCAGCCATAAAGGTTTCCAGAGACCAGAGTTGGTCTGGCCCAAGGGTCCAACCAGCTCCTCTCTGGAAATTTTAAATTAAAAGTCAGAGAGACAAAATTAAAAACAGGCAAGAAAAAAAGCCACTCCAAGTTGCTTTTAGATCACCAGCACTTACATGCTATCATGAATGAAAGACCAACTTATATAAACCTCTTCTATTGCTAAAATAGTTTTTGGTACTTATTTCCTGATCTATCCTGAATATAAATCTGTATCACCTGAGGGACCATGACCATACTGTTTCCTGTATCCTTAAAGACCCTAATGAATACTCCATGCCCAACAGAAAATTTACCTTCTGATGGATGCTCAAAGCCACAGTCAACAATGGCCCGGAGCAACTCTGGCTTGAGCAGAAAGTCACGAAAGCCAGAGCTATGAATGGAAACGTAGGAGCCCTTGACATCCTTCTTGGCAGGGGCCTCAGCCCCATCTCCCCCAGCTGCTGTCTCCACCTCATCATCTTCATAATCCAAGAGCTCATTGTCCACATCGTTCTCTGCCATAACTGGGCCGGCAGGGGGAGAAGGGGAGGGGTCTCTGGATGAGTTCACGCAGAATAAGGGAAGACAGAGAAGGAAAGTGGGGGCTTGAGGAACAGTAAAGGAAAAGAAACACACTAGTTTCTGACAGAAGAGCTGGGGAAAAAAAAAAACAGAGAGAAAACTCATCAGTCATGAGCAGAGCCTTCACCATCTTTTTCCATCCCCACATTCTTTCCACTTTCCCTAAACTAGGAAACATTTTCCTGGAAAAAAAATAATAAAGAAGGACAAGACATAAAAGCGAAAGGCAAACATAATACAGGGAATGGGAAAAGTGGGCCCAGGGGAAGTGGTTAGGACGTAAGTTCCCAAAAAGACAGGATCAGAGAAGCAGAAACCGGAAAGTTGGAAGGGCAAAACCGACTTACAAATTCCTGGTCTGTGACAATAACAAGAAAAAAAAATACATGTTTGAAAAACAGAATACTATTAATGACTTAAAATGGAGAATGGAGATGAAAGTGACAAAACGAAAAGTCCTCAACGGAAGACCTTGTGCTTTCCCTATAATCTCAAGGTGTCGACAGCAGCCATCAGTCAAGGGTGATAGATTACGGTCGTCATTACGCAAAGCGCTCACTTTTCAAAATGAAAACATCATGTGGCTGCCATCCACCTCTCGCAGCATTCCAGCCTCCCACTCCTCAATAACCTCCTTCTGGCGTTTAAGAAATCCTTGTGTAATTAATGGCGGAGAGAGAGGCTTAGAGAAATGGCTCGCCGGGAAAAAAACCCACTCCTCCATCATACGATGAATTAAAAAAAACACAGTAGTTAAGAAAGATGTATCCTCGTTCCGGCTAACAGAAGCTTTACCAAGTGACCTCCCATCACCGTTATGTTACTCCTCGGTGTAACTCATTTCCGAAAACACACAACGACACCACTCGTAAACATTTGGAAAACACTCCAGATAATGGTGGGCAGTCCGAGGTGAGAAAAATCCAACTAGGCCCACAAATCGGTACTCCTTCCATTCCCACCGCGGACCGAGAGATAAGCGGGAAAGTGGGAAGAGCCCCGCCCTCTGCAACTGCCCAAGACCAGAAGACGCCTAGCGCCGCCTCTCACTGTCGCTGGGTTCTCAGGTAACCGAGGGGCCCACCGAAAGAGCGAGGAGCAAAGGAAGCACAATGGCGCCGGGGCCACCATCTTGGATTGGGCCCCCCTGGATTCCCTACCTCCCCCCGAAGTTTCCTGATCTCGAGGGATGCAAGTGATGGAAGTAACGACCCAATCAGACTCCAGCGACCAGACCATAGCCTGTACAAGGGTTATCAGGAGGCCGTGCGACAGGATAGCCGCAGAGAAACGCAGATGGAGGCGGATGGTGCCGAAGGCCAAAGCTTACCTGAGCAAGGCGAAGGCGTATGGCGGCGGCAACAGCGACGAAGGAGGGAACCTGCCTTCACTTCCGGTTCCCGGCTTCCCTCTACCCCGGCCTCCCGCCTTACGACCGCGCAGACGTAAGGGACCGGAAGAAGGACCTTCCACGGTTCTATAGTTCCGCGCGCTCCTGGGTTGCCTTTAGAAAATGCCTGTGTGGAAAAAAAAATTTTTTTAAGCCACTTCTAACTTCTCCGCTACTGCCAGTAACAAAAGGCATAAAGGAAACTAGCATCCTCCCCATTGTTATCTTTTTTCTCTTGTCCTGCTCTTTTCCACGCCTCTCTCTTCATTTACGTTCTTGCCACGCAGGCCTTCTCTCTGGGCACCCCTCCATGGGCGCAGGAAGACCCAAGGTGGCGGGATTTCGAGTTCCCACGGGGTCCTTGGCCCGGTAGTCAAGGTGACCTGGGGGCGTTGGCGCTGGAGCTAGGGAACAACCGGCCCCAGGTGTGGGAAGTGAGTCGTGCTCACGAGTCCTACCCCTACCCTTTCCCCAGCCATGGAGCCGGTGGACGGCATTTGCCTAAAGTAATGTTGGCCGATGTAGCTGATGCCTTAAGGGCCCTGAGGTTCGTGGGCGTGGGCTGGAATCAGGAAGGGGTTCTGAATCCACTGAGTGGGGGACAGGGTCTAGATTCTGCCCCAAATGTTAACGATAAACGGTAGGGCTTGAGGGTTAAATAACTTTTTACAGATGTTGTTAATTCTACCAGAATGTGCTTAGCCCTGCCCCCAATAGCCCCTTGGTTCAGCCTGGATTTTTTTCCTGAATGAAACATTTGATATCTCCCGCCCCGCTTTTGTATGCTACATAAGTCAGATGTGACTTAACAAAACTGACAACAGACGTTTGGCCCTTTACCTGTTATCACACTTAACCATTTAACACCAAGGTGCACCCTTATTCCCATGCTATATCAAGCAAACAGATTCAGAGAAATAAAGCAACATGTCCAAAGTAATACAGCTAATAAGGTGACAGAGCCAGGATGTAAACACCTCTTTATTCTCTCCTGTATCCTGACTCCCTGCTTAAAGAGTCTGGTTAATAAATACACACTACAGATTACCTCACTGGTTCAAGTGCTTGGTGAAGTAGGCTCGTTTTCTGTGGCCAAAAGAAATAACAGTGATCCAAGGATGATGTTACAGAAGCGCAGTTTTTCAAACCCACAATATTAATCTTTTTCAACAGTATTTATCAACTGCCTGTCCTGTGCCAAGTGCTATCCTAAGATCTGGGGACACAGCAGTGAACAGCCCTGTCCTCACAGAGTTCACATAACAGGGGAGACAACACATGAACATGTCAAGTATCGATAGGTGCTATGAAGGAAAATAAAGCAAGGTAAGGGGCAGAGTGCTTGTTCCTACACCCCAGCTCTTCTCTACAGTTACCATCTATAGTCCTCAGGTTCACAAAGGAGGAGCCACGTGTTTCTCACTTTAGAGAAAAAATAATGTACCATTTGCTTTTGTTTCTCAAAGCTCCAACACCTTTTGGGTGTTTGGGGAATACATAAACAAGGAACAAGAGTGACTGAAAATGAGAAATGATGGAGCAAAAGGAGGCTGATTCCACCCAGCAATTGATTTGCCCATAATTATTTTATTGACACTTTTTCATTGTTACAAAGGTAAAGTAAGGTGTTGAGGATGTAGAAAGGAAGGCCATGCACATGCGGGACACAGCATCACTTTAGATCTCAGGAAGCAGTAATAAGCATCTGATGGGTCTTTGGGGAAACAGGAAAAGGGGGAAATCCAATAAAGAGAAAGACCAACTTAACAGAGACAAAAAGAGAGGCTAAGAAATGCAAACATCTTCCTGGAACCACAGAAGAGAGGCTAAATGAGGCCATCATTTCATCTTTTCAGGGATAATAAGGTCTTTGGGGAAAGAGAGGTGGGAAGAACCAATTTTTTAGAGAATTTTTAGGGTCACAGAATGAATGAGTAGAATTACAAAGCCACAGACAGAAGTGAGAAAACAGCTGTGTTTAGGTTTTGGAAGGTGGGCAGAGAGTAGTAATAATATCACAGGTTTGCCATTTATTGAATCACAGCTACTACATGCTGGAAACCATGCTAGGCTCTTTATAGAATGATTCCTAATCAATGCAACACCCCTGCAAGGTAGGCATTATTGCATTATTATTATTATTCCAACCTTGTGACGGACACTGGGGTTACAGTTTAAGTAGCTTGTTCTTGTTGCCCAGCCAGCAAGTGGCAGGGTTAGAAGAGGGACCCGAGCCTGCCAGGCTCTGAAGTCAGAGTGTTTTCCGCATCCCTACTTCTCCATGCTACAAATTTCACAGAGGGGCTGGGTGAGGGTGACTTGGCAGTTTCCAAGCTCCCAGTGAAAGAACAATAAGGAGATTCAGGTCTGAGCAGGATATTTATAAATTTCACAGGAGAATTATTGGATCCTGCTTCCTAGAATTTTTAGGGAATGCAAGGGAGAGAAAGGATTATGGTGGGAGTTGATTTTCACTTGGGGATTTCTTTGCAGGAGGGAACTGGCAGGAGGAGTCAGGCCCTAGGGTGGGTCCTAGGCAGCAATCCGGTAGTTGGGGTGGACCTGGGGCCTGACGTCACAGACCATGCCAAGAAGCTGGGCCAGGACACGTTCGCGGCTTCTCTGCTGGGAGCTCTGCATGCCCTGCACCTGGCGCCTTGTAGCCTGCTCCACCTCAGCTGACAGATTCCCTTGGGAGCCCATGGCCTGGTGGGTGGGAGAAAGGGTGGAAAAGAGAAAGGAGAAAGCAGAAACAGAGAAAGAAGCATCCACGCATGTGGAGGGAAGGATCCTGGAGCAAGACCAGGAAGAAAGGCCCTCTCCAAAACCACTCCCATCCATGGAAACATCTAGACACTGAAGAGACCAACATAATGCCCTCTCCCCTAGGACCTGACATGCAGCATCATCCTACAACAGACCGTACCATCCCCACCACCTCACCACCCATGCCCATAAAACTCTGCCCTCCACCCCAAATATCATCATACTCTACAGAGACTGTGGCAATCCCCCCCACCTCCACAAGCTGTACAAGTCCTTCAAAACTCCCAGACTCTCTTACACATCACAAAGCTTGACCAATATCATGGTCTTCATCAGGTCCCCTTCAGCCCTTTACTACCTTATTTTCTTGTGGAATCACCCTGTACACACCTCACCAGATATACCCACCAACTTGCACCCTGGGGTCCCATCCCAGCCTCCCCTACGACTCACTGCCTGCTGCTTGCTCTGGAATTCCTGCTCTCTCTCTCTGCGGTATTGCTCCACTTCCATCTGTGCCTCCTCCTTTGCCTGTTTCAGACGCCGGGCCTTCCCTGGAGGCAGGAGAAAGGACTGAAAGTGGGGGTAGGCCCCACACACACAAAATGTGAGAGCAGGGGTCAGTCCCTCCCAAAACGTTAGTGCCTTCTCTCAGCCAGCCAAGAACTAGATTCTGACACCCACCCATTTCTTTCCTCCTAATAAGCGCCCCCAGCCTCCCTCCCCCCGCCCCCACCAGCCTTGGGTTATCCTAAGGACTCAAATGTTTGCTGTCCTTCCACCCCCAATTTTCTTTCCAGATTCCTAAGGGAGAAATAAGGAGACTCACTCTTTCTGGCATCTGCCACCTTCTCAGCCGCCCGCTTCTCGGCTTGCAGGAGCTGCTGGATACCCTGGGATTGACTGGCCATTTCTGTCGTTATGACCGATGCCGTTTCGGAAGCTACCAAGGTACCAGATGGCTCCCACTTTTCCCCTCCCCCCACACCGCCTACTCCTCCTCCTCCTCCTCCAGCTGTTTGCTGCAGCCTTCCACTACCCCTGGGTCTTAGTGCTCCCCTTTTCGCTCAGCCTCCTGCACCGGGTGTCTCCCCCAAACTGATCCTCCCATTGATGGCTGGTCGTCCTCTCCCACCTCTCACTCTGGCAGTACCCAGAAGGACCGCCTGGGGGCAGCAGAGACCAGGTCCAAAGCTGCCTGCTAACTTCACAGCAGGTGCAGGGCTTTCCCAGTTGGAAGGTCTAGGAATGGGGGCAGGGGCCGAGAGGAGAGGGGTATTTGAGAGAGAAGGAGGCAAAGAGGGATTGAGAATGGGGTGAGGAGGTAAGGAAATTATCATGCGTGTTAGGTTGGGAATAGAGTATGCTGGGCTTCTCTGAATTCTTCCAACTCCTCTTCCTTTTTCTCCCTCCCATTTCCATCTCCTTTTTCTACACCTTTCCCAATTCCAAATTTCTCCATTCACCTCACTTGCTTTGTCCTGCGGTTGTTTTCCTTGTCTTTTGCTTCCTGTGTTTTTCTCTTTTATGATCTGCCCCTTTCTTGGCCTCACTGTGGTTTTGATTTTTCATTTTCACTGTGATTTTTATCCTGTCTTTATCTCCCCTGTTTTCTCTCTCTTCTCATCTTTTCGCCTATCACTGAACCATCTCCTCTCTCCTCCCAGTAGGGGGAAGCGGGGTTAAACCTCGAAAAAGCCCTTGCTCTTCCTTTTCCTCGCCTGTCGTCCAGTCTTCCGGTTTCAGACGGACCCTTTATCTTAAGTTCCCTAGTTTCCCCCCGGAGGCTAAGGCCAAGGAAACACCTCCCGCCCCCTCGGGGAGGAATGACATCCGGTAACGCGCCTCACAGTTCATTTCCGCCCTTTACCTGCGTCTCGGCTTGCGCCATTTCCGTCAGTCTAGAGTGTCTCCGCCCTTCCCGCCTCCCTTCCTCGGAGCGTCTTAAACACAGGCTTCGGGCCTACTGCTCCGGGGGTACTTAGGGGGCGGGGGGCAGGTCTGATGAGTAACCCCTCCCCCCAAGTCCCAGAGGGAGAAGCCTCTACATCTGTCTGCCGGGTACATTATATTCAATTTCTAGATCATTATTTGAAATTGTGACTTTTTAAAATTCAGGTTTCTATTGATAAAAATTTCCCCCATCAGTCTCTATTTGTCTTTATTATATAACAAAGTCCTTTATTAAAAATTTACCTGGACTAATGAGCCTCTAAGTAATCATTTATCCTTTTCTCAAATTTCACATTAAAAAAAAAATGTGACCCCAGCTCCCCTCAAAATTGTTTTCAAACCTATCACCTGGTAAAGGGATGAGGGTTAGGACTGGCCTCATCTCTTGCTGAAAATGTAAGAAGAAATGGGGAACCGAAGGGAGAAACAGAGGGAGTGTCAGAGATGGAGGGGGAGGGACCATCCAAGGCTGGGGTCCTGACTGCTGCCTGTTTATCCTTCTTCCTCAGCCTAAGAGTTCCATGGCCTCCACTTCCCGTCGCCAACGCCGAGAGCGTCGCTTCCGTCGTTATTTGTCTGCAGGACGGCTGGTCCGGGCCCAAGCCCTCCTCCAGCGACACCCAGGCCTTGATGTAGATGCTGGGCAGCCTCCACCACTGCACCGGGCCTGCGCCCGCCACGATGCCCCTGCCCTTTGCCTGCTTCTTCGGCTTGGGGCTGACCCTGCCCACCAGGACCGCCACGGGGACACGGCGCTGCATGCTGCTGCCCGCCAGGGCCCTGATGGTGAGTCTGCTTCGTGGGGAACAAGGTCATGAGCAACTGGTGGGGTCTGAGATGAAGGCCAGTGGTTGAAAAATAAGCTAGTTATTTGGTCATGGGACTTAGGGAAATAGTTGACCAAGTTGGCTTGTGGCTGTCATTTGTGCCTTTACATTATTGAGCTACCATTGTCTGAAGAGCCCAACATTCCCCAAAGAGCAACTAGTATTCAAATTACACATCTCTCTAGATTAGTAGCTACTTTGTCTCTTGACTGGTTGTTTGCCTGTAGTGTGAAAAGCAGGATAGAGGGTACTCTCTGCAGTTACATTGCCTGGGTTCAAATCCCAGCTCCACACTTAATAGCTGTGTATTCTTGGCAAGTTTCTAAACTTGCCTGATGCTTCATTTGCCCATCTGCAAAATTAAATAATAGCAACCATTGCTGTGTGCCAGACACTTCTCACAAAGCAACTCATTTAATCCTTACAACTACCCTATGAAGGTATAAGTACTAACATCATCCCCCATTTCTCAGATGAGGAAACAGCACAGAGAAGTTTAAGTACTTTGCCAAAGTCACACAGCTATTAAGAGCAAGGGTTCTATCCCAGACAGCCTAACTAGACTGCCTATGCTCTAACCTGTGAGATACTTTATAGAATTATACAGTAATAACGCCTGTGTTCAAAGCACCCATGCTGTGACATATGTTTTGAGAATCAGCTGACACAGTACATAATTAGAGCACTTGGCACATGATAAACACTCTAGATACTGGCCATTGTTCCTGTGGTTATCAACAGACCCATACTCTTTCACCCACAGTTCTGAAACTCAGAAACACTCTGAGAACCAAACATTTTTCATCAGTCTGCCACCAAACTCATTTGGTAACAAAACCTAACATAAACTAAAGCTAGGCTATTGATGATGTTTTTATCCTACTGATGTCAATATTCATATGTTTCACTGCAGAAACATTCACGTGTTTGGTTACTGGGGCTACCCAGTCTCTCCCGGGCTACATAATATACAGTGTACAGTTGTCCCTTGGTATCCGAGAGGGATTGGTTCAAGGATCCCCCTCCCAAGATACCAAAATCCACAGATGCTCAAGTCCCTTTTATAAAATGATATGCTATTTGCATATAGCCTACAAACCATCTTCCTGTATACTTTAAGTCATCTCTAGATTACTTAAAATACCTAATACAATGTAAATGCTATGTAAATAGTTGCAGGGAAGCAGCAAATTTAAGTTTTGCTTTTTGGAACTTTCTGGAACTCTTTTTTCCTGAATATTTTAGGTCTATGTTTGGTTGATCCTGCGGATGTGGAACCTGAGGATATGGAGGGCCAACCATATGTATACTTTCAGATCAACTCTATCAAATCCCAAAAATATCTGCATTCTGGAAAGCCTTTGATATTGAGGGTTTCAGATGGGGACTTGTTGATACATTAGTGGCAGCGGAGGCAGCTCTGCAGAGGTACAGCCCTCCTAGGAAAATAACAGGTGAAACCCCTTTCCCCTTTTAGAGATTTTCCTTCTGTAATAAGAACATTAGATGAAAACCTTTAGGTTGGGACGAACAACCTGAACTCAGTTTGATTGCTATTATCATCCCCCAGCTCCCCAAGAATACACAGGAACCTCACCCACATCCCCGAAACCTCCCCCATATAGTCAAAAATCCCCTTTTCTTTAATTCCCCTAACATAAGTGAGATAGGCTGCCCTGTTCAGATTTTTTTTTTTTAACTGAGAACAAAGAGAGGAGGTTTACAAAGCGCAGGCACCTAACTCGACAGTTGACATTGTACATGGCAACAGAGCAGAGTGCCCTGAGGCCGACCTCAGACCCCATCCAAGCTCCAGCTCTGCCACTTACAGGCTGTGTGACAGGGATATGCAGCTTAGCCTCTATGAACCTAATTTGCTTCTCTAAAATGGAGGTTGTGGCGAGTAAGTGAGGCAAGCACTTGGCAGTTTTGGTCCTCACTAGATGATAAGTATTGTTATTTTTATTCTTGTATTATTCAATTAAGGCTTTTCAACTAACAGAAATGTCTCTTACAGTATGGTAGGTGCTTCCTTCATTGTACTGAATTCTAAGAATCATGTGAGAATGACATTATGGTTGCATTTACAGATGAGGAAAGCAGGGCCCAGAAGGTTCAGGACCTTGCTGAAATCTCACCTACACTCAGGTCACTCCCTAGCCCTCTCAGGCCTTCCTTCCTCCTGGTCCCCTGCCAGCCCTACCACCAGGTGGCCTTCTAACTCCTTGGTAGAAAGGCCTGTCTCTAGAGACCACTCTGCCTTAAAATGCAGATATTTCCTTTGAACAGATGAAATGACCCAGAATCTCCTGGGGGAGGGTAGGTTCCCTTCAGTTCCCATGTTAAGGGATGTGCCAGTTCACGCTGAATTGGCTGGGCTGGGTTGTCACACCTAGTGAGATGCCAGTGAATGGCCACTACCTTTGAGGCTTTTGGTAACACCTCATGGGGAGGTGGTCTTAGCTGTCAGAGACCCCATATAAACACACCTTAGTCCAACAATAGCCATTCTCTACATACAGCAAGAATGAGTGAACATTGAGAAACGGGGTTGTTTTCTCACAGTCTTTGCAAAAAGAATAAGTCCAAAGCCAGCTCGTGTGTTTGTTTTCTTTTTTTTTAAAATGTAACATTCACTGCACCTGTGCCAGCACAGTATTAGACATTTCCCATCCATTACCCAGTTTGATCTGCTCAGTAGAAGTAGGCTGTGGCCCTGCTTTGCAGATGACTGAGCTGTCCGGTTTATGTTCTCTTTGCTTTCCAACCTTACCTCCCACGGCGAGCCCACAAACCCGAGACTCCTGCTTCGTGACTCTGTCTTCAGTGACCCCAAGCATGTTTTCAACAAACATGCTTGTTTTTTTATCTGCCTCTTGCCTGTCGCCTTCCTGTCCGCCCTACTAAGTTTTCCACCTTGCTAGATTATTCTCCCTTCACAGCCCAGTGTAAGTCCCCACCTCCTCCTGGAAGCCGTCTCCAACCACCCTGCCCACTGTTACCTTTTCTTCCTGTGTCTCAGTTGTCACTCAATATAAACTTCTGGTCTGGCATTTTTAAAAAGTGTTTTGTACCAATTAGTATGAACATCTCATTAATGTAGAAATCATGTCTCATTATGGGGAGGAGAAGAACAGTGCTTCCATCACTAAGAAGAAGTACATTTTTACTCCACAAAGCTTTTTTTTCACATTTATTTTTCCCAATATAAAAGTACAACATGTTAATTAAAGAACATAAGGGAAAAGTTGATCTATACTGCTAAATTGGTGGTAAAGTTGGTGTTTCAGATCACTGGAGGGGGTGGTGGTGAACTATTTAATAAACGATACTGGACCATTTGTCTTCTCTGGAGAAAAATAGTCTTACCTTACACCTGACTTAAAAGTAAATTACAGCAGATTAAACACCTATATGTGACAGGAAATGCATGGGAGGGTTTTCCCTGGGGGGAATAAAACTTGGAAGACCGTATCAAAGAAAACTTCAGCTTTATCTATGATGGTTTTTTTTTTTTTAATGATGTTGCAAAATGAAAATATATTAACATACCTTGTGGTAGGAATAGGGTTGCTTATCATACTATACTTTGTACTTTTTTCCTTTTTTTATATTTCTAGAAATATAATAGGAAAACACAGAAGGGCATAATCTTGGAGTGGAGAAAAACCTTCCTAAGAATGAAATAAAGTCAAAAGCTGTAAAATGAAAATATTGATACAGATTTAACTACATTACAATTTTGAAAAGACAGATGGGAAAAAATATTTCCAATATACGTGACACAGACACAAAGGGTTGGTGTCTATACTATATAAAGAGCTCTCATATGTACATGTATAATTTCCAGGGGAAAGTAGACAAAGAATATGAATATGAAATTTTTCATTAATAAAGTCATTTTTTTAATCTATCAGATGGGCAAAATTTAAAGGGTTGGGGATATTCAGCTTTGGTAAAGGATAACACAGGCACTCATATATTCTTTTTTTTTTTTAACTTTGATAATTACCTAGTTCATTTCAAGAGTAATTGAATAATATTCTTTATCGCATATATAAAAAGATTCCTGAAAGTGATAAAGCTATAACCTCATCAGGTGCTCATATATTCTTGATGGCACAAACTTTTTGAAAGCAGTTTGGCAAAATTGCACATGTTGTTTGACTCAGAAATTCCACTTCTGAGAACCTGCCCCACAGAAGTACTGTAAGGAGTCCACAGAGACACACACATAAGACTGATCATTTTTGGAAACAAAGTCTTTCTATTGGGGGTGGGAAGATTTGTTTCATGCACACAGTGGAACACTACACAGTCATAAAAAAGAATGAGGTAGACTGTGTATACTCCTGTGGAAAATATAAATGAGGTGTTAAAATGAAAAAAGCAAGTTGCCAAACAATATATAGTAGTATGGTCGCATAACTGAAAAGAAATTGTGCATTATGTGTTTATATAAACCAAGACAAGACTAGAAGGGACCACAGCAAACTGTTAACAGTGATTAAATTTATTCTTTAGTCTTTAAAAAGAAAAGAAAATTTCATATTAATTATGTCCCTTTCACATTAAAATATCAGCTAAGGTTGGAGGAAAGCCACCCATAGTCTACCACCCAGAGACTAGAATGTTTACATATTCCCATCCAGTCTATCTATTTCAAGCATGGGATTTGGTCTCTTTTTCACAGAGTTGTGATTGGATCCTATGTACAGTTTTGCAGCCAGCTTTTTCCACACACAAACATAATTTTTAGTGGCTATTTAATAATCTATACCAGATTTTACTCACGATGTTTTATAGTTGGAGGCCTTACCCCTTCAAACCTATGAATTTAAAAACCTTCCACCCACCCTCACACCTGCTGTGAGCCCTGGTGGGATATAAGCCGTTGAAAGACAAGACCAGGTACTTGCTGGGAGGGACAAGTTGGGAGGGCTTGTGACAGGTCACGTCAGTACTAAAGAGAAGTGCCCCCACCCCTCGTTCTGATGTGGTTTGGGTTGGGTGATGCTCAGGTGTGCCAGGAGATGGGTGGGGGCAGTGGACCTTGGCCAGCCAAGGCTGGACCCTTCTATCTTCTGCCTTCCTGGCAGTGACAGGACAACCCTTCCTCTCTCTCATCCTTTTGCCAGGTAGCCAGTATGTTCTAGCACCACTGAATAAAGATCTAAAGACTGCCGGCCCACTTCTTCCTGCCATAGGGAGAGAAACTAGGTCCACAGGAAGGGAGGGTGCCTCACTCATCTTGCTCTGTCCTGAGAGTGCAGAGGGGGTTGGCGACCGTGGCAGGTGGCAGGCTGGCCAGGCGTAGGGTGCTGGGTGGGCAGTGAGGAGAGCAGCATGGCACTCAGCTGATGCGTTGAGGTCAGGGCTCAGGAAGAGGGGAGCTCAGGAATGTCAGTCCCTCTCCTGTTTTCCCCCAGCCTCCTGTCAGCCAGGCCCTGAGCGGAACCCTCTATCTCAGCCCCATTCCCCTGCCCTAGGTCAGCAGTCATTTGGAAAGAGTTTGCTCTGCTGCTGGGAACATTTCTATGGCTCAAATTCGTTACTGGGCTGGACTCTCTACTTCTCCGTCCCCCTCCCAGCATCCCCTGGCTAAGCCTGGCTGAGAGAAATTCCCCTGAAAATATTTATCTTACTCAGCTTATTGAAAAGCGATATAAAGAAAAGTATTAAGTATTTGTATACTTAGAATGGTACAAATCAGAGTGTTCAGGTATTTTCCCAGTCTGGAGAACATAGTTTTGGGTGAGAAGCACAATGAGAGGTATAAAGTGACAATATTTTCAAGCCAAAAATGGAATACATAGTCAAAGGGTTTTGACATCACCCTAGGTGGCTGGAGGCAGACCAGAAAATGTCATTGACATAGTAGAGCTCCCAGGACACTAAATTAGTTTGTGAAGACGCAGGTCAGGATATTTTAAACTACCACACTTATCACGCATGTGGTAAAGTATCAATAAATATTTGTCAGTGTTGGTGATTTCCTAGCACCCAGGAGGCATCCATGTGGGCAACCCTTTCATTGCTCTAAGACCAAGAGAATAAGTAACCTGTAGGATTCAAGATGGCGGCCCTACCGAGGAGTGAGAGTTCCAGCTAACTTTTGCTCACTGCTCTCCCACAAACAGCCTACACGGATTTCTTCCTGCCACTGCTGAGTCGCTGTCCCTCTGCCATGGGAATAAAGAATAAGGATGGGGAGACCCCAGGGCAGATTCTGGGCTGGGGACCCCCCTGGGATTCTGCCGAAGAGGAGGAAGAAGATGAGGCCTCTAAGGAACGGGAATGGAGGCAGAAGCTGCAGGGAGAGCTGGAGGACGAGTGGCAGGAAGTCATTGGGAGATTTGAAGGTAAGGACTCCGTTTCCATCCACAGCCGCCCTCCTTCCGTACTGGCTGCTTTTCCTACACCCACTCCACGAATGCTCCCACCGGCTTCCTATGGTCCCTTCTTCTGTGCTGCCCCACCTCTCTTGCCTGTCACCTTCTCATGGCCCCTCTGCGACCACCACCTCC
This sequence comes from Balaenoptera physalus, assembly GCF_965194825.1. Lineage (NCBI taxonomy): Eukaryota > Metazoa > Chordata > Mammalia > Artiodactyla > Balaenopteridae > Balaenoptera > Balaenoptera physalus. Next base: position 23,871,035 of record NC_138896.1, read on the forward strand.
CACCCTCCCACACAGATGATGCTTCCCATGAGACCCAGGAACCCGAGTCCTTCTCAGCCTGGTCAGATCGCATGGCCCGGGAACATGCCCAGAAGCGCCCGCAACAGCGTGAGGCAGAGGGAGCCTGCCGACCCCCACGGGCTGAGGGTTCCGGTCAGAGCCGGCGGCAGCAGGAGGAGGAGCAGCGGCTCTTCCGGGAGCGAGCCCGGGCCAAGGAGGAAGAACTGCGTGAGAGCCGAGCCAGGAGGGCACAGGAGGCTCCTGGGGATCGAGTGCCGGAGCCAGCCAGGGCCGGGCCCAGGGCAGAGCACCCCAGAGGAGCAGGGAGGGGCAGACTCTGGCGCTTCGGTGATGTGCCCTGGCCCTGCCCTGGCGGAGGAGACCCAGAGGCCATGGCTGCAGCCCTGGTGGCCAGGGGCCCTCCCTTGGAGGAGCAGGGGGCTCTGAGGAGGTACTTGAGGGTCCAGCAGGTCCGCTGGCACCCCGACCGCTTCCTGCAACGATTCCGAAGCCAGATTGAGACCTGGGAGCTGGGCCGAGTGATGGGAGCTGTGACAGCCCTTTCTCAGGCCCTGAATCGCCATGCGGAGGCCCTCAAGTGACCCCAGGGAAAGAGCAAGAAACTGCAGGAAGTGCAGGGCAGTAAGAAGGGTAAGGTCAGGAGACCAGTGCTGAACGGCAGAGGATGTGGGGCGGGAGCAAAACTTGTAATGAGCAGGGGTGGGGGGATGCGGGCCACCACCACTGCTCCTTGACTCTGCCATTTCCTAATAAGACCTGGTTCCACATCTCACTCCCGGTGTCTCCTCTGCCTTTTTCCATCACTGTGGTTTTCATCACCCATAACATCTCCTTTCCCACTCCACCTGCCCAAACCCACAGCTCCTGCACACCTGCACCATGCACGCACACCCTAACTCGTGCCCTCAGCTGGAGACTAGGAGCCCCCTGCTTGCCTGCCCACCCACCCACGAGGGTGGCCCTAAGAAGGCCCAGCTTGCCCTCCAGTCTCTCCGCTCCCTACACTGGGCTCCTCTCCACTCTTCAGTCAGTGGTTGGAGAAGTAGATGTGAACAGAGGCAAAAAGGGGAACAAAACCAGTTTCCCTCCCCTCCCCAGCCAGAACCACATCCTCCTCCCCACTTAACACCCCCTTCCCCCAACACAGGGCTTTCCCTCTGCTGAGTCACTGAATGATCTGAACTGGGGGCAGCTGGAGCTGGGGGACCATGAGGAGGTTGTGGGAGGATGGGGGATGGAAGCAGAAAGGATGGAGGAAGAGCCCTGTGGGGGAGTGGAATTTCGGTTGCTAAAATTAGGAGCAGGGGAAGGAGGCGGAAAGAGCCAAATTATGTAACCTGGGTTGTCTGTTCTTGGGCAACCAGGGATCCACACCCAAGGCCATTCCTCTCCTCTAGCTTCTCAGTCCCGTCTCTCCTCCTCTAGGGTCCCGATTCTCGGCTCCCTCCATCGAGCTTCTGCCGCCATCCCAAACCTGGGCTTCATCTCTGGGCAGCCCAGTCTTGGCCTTCCAGATAAACATCCCCTTTTCCTGAGGTTGAGGAAAGGGCCTGGAGGGTAGAGGGAGAGGGTCCAGGATTCCCAAGGCGGGGGGTGGGGAAGGGCACCCTCCCTTCCACTGTTCATACTCAGTCCCCACTTCAGCTCCCGGGAACTGGGGTAGGAAGTTTGCAGACAGCACCAGACCCCACCGCCACCAGCAGGACACAGAAGGAACTCAGCAAAGAGAAAGGGCAGGACTAAGGAGAGCACAGGCATGTGCTGGCACGTGCACAGTCCGCATGTTGTCTGCATCAGAGAATCATGAATCAGAACTTATTTTTCAGGTTTGGAATGGAATGCCGGTCTACACAGGAGCGTCCCAGGAGTGGAAGTGGAGGGCAAGAGGTGACGGGGAGGGGAAGCCTCTGGAAGCATGGAAACATGGGGCGGGTGTGAGACCCTTGGAGAAGACAGAGAGCCAAGAGGCCCCAGGTCTCCGAGGGACCAGGCAGATGTTCAGGGGGCAGGAGGAGGAAGGGCTGGTGAGAAAGATCCTGTGAGAGGAAGCTGCTGTGATTCAGAGAAGAGACTGCGAGCTGTGAGCAACCCAGGCGTCCGGTTCCTCTCACAGGCCGGAGATTTCGGAAGTGGCATGCAAAGAGCTCAGGTTGGGAGCGGAGGCGGGGTTGGGGTTAGGACCCCTAAGCTGGGCGTTGAGAGGTAAGCAACAGAAAACTTTGGTGTCCATATTTGTTCCTTCGTCCAGCAGACTTTTGTCTGGTTTTTAAGCACATCATTTGCCCTTCTGCAAGAGTCACATAAAACCAAAGCAAAACAAGCCCTGATACCTGGCCCCCAAGACCTTGCTCTTTTCAACGTCTCTCCCTGGTGTCTGGCCCCCAGCCCTGTTGGGGGTTCCCCTGAGATGAGGGCTGTTCACTTTCTCTGACCACACGGTTTCCGCTTCTGTGTCTCTAATTTCCTAGGCTGATAAAAATACTGAACCCTAGAGGCCCTGGCTTCCTCTGACCCCCTGGGGCCAGGCGGCAGGCATCCTGTCCTCCATGGTGGGGGTGGGGAGGAGGAACCAGGGATCCCCAAGGGGTGACTCAGTGCCTACCATGAAACACTGGGGAGGTAGGAGTGTGCATATCTCGCTCTCTAGACCTGGAAAGAGGAATCACTTCTCAGAGGAGGATGCGTTGGGGTTCAATTAGAGAAACGGGATTGGGAATGAGACCAGTGAGATTGAAGAGGGTCAGTTGGGCGATTGGGTTGGGGCAGGTTTGGATTAAGTTAGGAGAAGGGTCTGGGAGGGACTCTATTCAGTGCAGTTCAGCTGAGCATCAAATAGCCCAATGATAAATGCAAACTCTGTTTCAAGTTTGCCATCCAATAGGGGAGGCAGGCCCATACCTAATCAACTGATTCCAGGCATTCTGAGTAAAAACGAGTAAGGTACAGTGGATGTGCAAAAAAGGGAAGGGGAGGTGGATTCCGGCTGAAAGCACCCGGGGGTCTCTGAGGGAGGAGCGGGCATTTGATGAATGGGTAGGATTTCTGTGGGAGGGGGAATGGAAGGGCCCCAGAGAGGAGTGAAACAGCTTGAGCAGAGGCCAGGAGTCAGAAAACAGGAAAGACAAGTGTCCTGAGGTAGATGAAGCACAGGTGTGAGGGAGCATGTGCTGAAGAAAGAACACAGAATGTCAAGGTAAGGGATTTGGACCTTATCTGTGGGCAGTGGCACTGTGACAGCTGTGAAGAAGAGGGAGTACAGGGGAGTGCTGCAGGTGTACAGACAAGGAATAAAAATAACTGCCATTTTGGGGGCCACATACTATGTGTTAACCATGTCAAGCCCTTTTCCTAATGTCAGAATCCTGCCAGCAACTGTCCAAAAGGGACGTGGTGGATCTCCATTATACAGATGAGGAAACTGAGGCTCATAAACATACCATAGCTTGCTTAAGGTCACACAGCTCAAAAGTAGTGGAATTAGCATCAAACTCATTTTACTCCAAAACTTGTGTACTTTCTACTTAGGTCCCAATAACTCCAAGTGGCGTTAAAGGAAGGAACAGATTTTATAAACTTTGACAGGGATAAGTCGTTAGGTCATGCCAACTGATTGGATGGTGGGAGTGAGGGAAGAGGAGTCTTAGATGACTCCAAGTTTTGAGCCAAGGGCATAGGAAAGACGATGATACCCTAAACCAAGGAGGAGTGTGGCTAAGGGGAAAATGAGTTAATTTCAGAGATACAATCAAATTTTTATTAAGCACCTGAAAGGAGCAGGATGCTCTGCTAGGCAACGGATATAAATGACATAAAGTCACTGCCCTCAGAGGGCTTGCAGTCTAACGAAACAACATACAGACAAGGACCAACTACATGTGATGACAGGAGGTGCACCTGCTAAGAGTAATAAAGTACTCAAGAAAGTCCTGCTGAGTTTGAGGTGTTAGCGTGACACTCAGGTGGAGATTTCCAGTGAGCACGTCTGGAGCCCGACAGAAAAGTTGGGGCTGCTGGAGGCATAGGTTTGGGCATCATTCCTTTTCCAGTAGAGGTGGAGCCTCTGAGTGGACAGGATCCCCAAAAGAGAGGGTGACCAGAAGAGCCTTGAGGATGATCAAAGGAAGAGGAACCAATAAAGGAGAGAGGTTGGGGGGGCAGTCAGAGAAGTAGGGCAAGGGAGAGGTATGCCAAGCAGAGACTGGGCGGCCATATCTGATGCTTCAAAGAAGTCTAGTAGGTGAGAGTTCAAAAGATCCTTTGGGTTCAGGAACTAGACGATTACAGATTTTGAGAAAACAGTTTCCACTTACCAGAAGCACAGAAATTGCTTTACGTAGGTTAAGGAATGAGTGGGAGGTGAGGAAAAGGAGGTGGTGAGTACAAAGGCATAGAATGGTGAATACTGAAGGTAACAGTATCATCTCTAGCTCAACCCACGAATTTTACAGTGAGGAAAATTTTACCAGTTCCCGAAAAAGTGGTTAGTTAGGGGGCTAGTCTCTTGAGACATCACACAGAAAAGGAGGGTGAGAGATGGATGGACATTTAAGGGAGAAAGTCCAGGGAAGGCTTTTTATTTTCAAGAAATAAAGTTGAGTATGTAAAATGAAGGCGCATGAAAAGAGAGATACTGAAGACAAAAGAAAGGTGGGAAAGAGTATGGTAAACATGGGGAAGTGGGAAACAGAGTACAAAGAATCAGCCTTGGACAGGAGAAAGAGTCCTTCTCTGAATCAAGAGGAAAGGAAAAAGGAAACAAAGTGAAGGGAAAAGAAAGCAGTAAAGAGATCCATCTTGGATGGCCTTAAGTTCAATAAAAGGATGATAGCATCACCAACTGAGAGTAAAGAGGTCGGGAGGCGTGGAGATTTAGAACATCACCTGCAGGAGAAGAACAAGGGAATCAACAAACAAAGATTAGGGAACACTGAGGGCTTTCTGAGGTTAGATGGTCAGGATTAGTAGTAGGCCTCTTATGAGGACATGACTCTCTCCTGCAATGCTTGGCAGCCTAGGAGAAAGACCCAAGAATGAGACCATTGAGTTTACCCAAATCACGTTTTTCAAGATTTTCTTGGTAGAATATCAAGAAGGGAATGAGAGATGAAGAAAAACTTATCGAGATATATAAATTGTTAAGTACATGGTAGAGATGTTGGTGGAGAAGATTGTGCTGTGAAGACCAGAAGAACGTGGAAAATGCAAAAGGCATGGACTTCAAGAGAGGAGGAGGTTATCAGTGATGCAGAGGGGAGAGAGAACAGTGGCCTCTCCTCTGCCCCCCTGCTCCTAGTGATGGGTGTGGAAGAAAGAGCAGCCTTCACCAAAGACAGAAGGAACATCATTAGGGAAAAGCCAGGTTTCAAAGTACCAGAGGAAGTTGCTTTCAAAAGTGAAATAGAGGATTTGAGGAGTTCCATAAAATACTGTGAAATGGATTGGTAGAAACATCCTTTGTTGGGTAGGGAATCGGATCCAGGGAGGCTAAATCCCAGTGAGAGTTCAGAAGGAAACTAAGTCTGGAGGATTTTGCTTCCGGAAGCAAGAGGCTGCTGCTTCTGGAATTTAGGATGGGAGATACACTGCATTTATCCTGAGGGAAAACACTTTGAAGGAATCTTAGGGGGATGCGTAAAATAAGGTATCTCTTCCAATTCCATGGCTTTCTTCGTGCCAACAGTTCCCATTGTTGACTCTCTAGTTCTCACATTGCCTCTGAAATCTAGACTCATATATGTGACTGCCAAGTGACATTTCTTGGCAAGGCTTGAATGTTATCCAAGACTTGGATGTCTGTCCAATAGGTTTAAGCTTAAATCCAAAATTGAACTTCTGGTTCTCCCATCCCATCAGAATCCTGCTTCTCTCCCAGTCTCCCCGTCTTCCACCCCACCACCATCCATCCAATCCATCATCTGGTCCTGTCAAGTCTACCCATGAAATATATCCCAATATATCCCAAATTTGTCTACTTCTCTCCATCTTCATGGTGGCCACCATCTTCTCCCCAGGATTACTGCAGTTGCCTCCTAACTGGTGTCCCTGCTTGCAGTGTTACCCACTACAGTCCAGTCTAAACACAGGAGCCACAATGATCTTTTAAAAATGTAAATCCAATCACCTCTACCTCAGACCTCCCTCCCTCCTCCCCCCACCCCCACGCAACATGTGCACACCCTGACACCCTCCAGAGCTTCCCATGGTTGAGTAAAATTCAGGTGCTTTACCCGTCCTTGCAGGTCCCTGCATGATCGGGCCCCTGCCCCTGCTCTCTGACCTCATCTCCCACCTCTCTCCCACTCTCTCTGCTGCAGCCACGCTGGCCTCCTTTCTGTTTCTCAACACCCCCAGCTCATTTCCACCTTCTGGCCTTCGCAGTAGCTGTTCCCTTTACCTGGAATGCTTCTCCCCCATGCCTTCACTTGGCCACTCTTGTCATTTGGGTCTCAGCTTAAAATGCCATTTACTCAGAAAGGACTTTCCTGACCACTGTGTCTAAAGTAGTTCCCTGCCACTCTTATCACATGGCCCTATCTTATTTCCTCATAGCCCTACTTACTGCCTTCTTCTTCAGTGTATTTCTTTTCTGCCTTGCCTCACTAGAGTGGAAGCTCCACAAGTACAGGTACCTTGTCTGACTTGTTTGCCACTATATTCCTACTGCCTGGAACAGTGCCGAGCACATAGTAAGCTCCCAATAAAGACTTGTTAAATGGAGGCATGGATGAATAATGGGGAAAAGTAGGATAAAGCTCAACTTTAGGTTTGTGGTTCAAATTGAACTTAAATTTAGAGTCAGGTTTAACTATAGGATTAGGAATGGGGATGAGTTAATTCCAAGATTAGCTCTAGAAACAGGGCTGGGTTAGTTTAGAGGATAAGTTTATTTGGGGGTTCATTTATTGAGATGTTTAGATTTGAGGTTAGGGTTGAGTTTGAGTTGTGATTTGGGTTGAGGTTAAATATGGGTTAGGATCAAAGTTGATATGTAATCCCACTTTAGGTTTTGAGGCTAGGTTCAAGTTTGAGGCTATTGTCATTTCAGCCTTATTTGGAGGGCTCAGAGATTTCACTAGTTTCTCCACAGAGACCACTGTAGAAACTGTATATCCCTCGGTTTGGAGCACAAGACTCCAGTCATCACCCCTCCCACTCAGGGAAAGTCCCAAACCAACTGCTGGCCTCCTCAAGAAAGAAACTGAGTTTCACACAACCTCCAAAACTGAGATTGAAACCAAGATTGGCCCATCTCAAGGAGCATCCTTCAGCACATTGCAAATGCCTGTGACACGGAGCTTCGGCCCAGTTCTCACCCTTCCTTCCTCTCTGTCTCTCATGTCTCCCCATCACTTGTCCTCATCTTCCCCTTTTTTTTCTTCAGTGCCCCAGTCTTTCTCTCTGACCGAAGTTTCTCCATTTCTCTCTATTTCTCACCGTTAATTGCAACACCATTTTACATTTTAATATAGCCGAGTTCTCCTAGTCCATCGGCTCCTACCATTGGAGAGGCAGAAAGAGACAGCAGGAAGAAAAAGGGACTCCAGAGAAAGAGGGACACAGAGGAAAGGAAAGGAGCAGGGACCAAGAGGGAGGCCAACAGTGACACAAGACACAGTGAGGTTAAAAGAAATAAGATGAAGCCAAGATAGAGACCAAGATATTTAAAAGAGGCATCTGTGGCTACCCTTCTTCCGCCATCACATCTGGTCAGCCACCAAGACCTGTAGATTTTGCCTAGAAACTCTCTCCTCCTCTTCATTCTCCTGCTACTGCCTCGATTTAAATGCAGGCTCTTGTCACCTCCTTGCTGAGTTGTTGCAAAACCCCCCTAACTGGTCTCCACGCTTCTGGTTTCCCCTCCAGACCCCAACTCCCATTCCTCAATTCATTCTTCATGTAGCATCCAGACTCATGTTTTAAATATACCAATCTGGGTGGGTCCCTCTCTCACGCAAAAATTTTGGTAGCTCCCCATCACAATTACAATGAAATCCAAACCTCTTTTCTTGGTTTTAAACCCCTCAGGATGTGGTCTCAGCTTACCTCCCAAGCCTCATCTCTGCTCCTTTTATGTGTACTCACTTGCACAGGTTAGTGCACTTCATACTCTCTTTTACCTCCAGTCTTTGCACCTTCTATTCCCTCTATCAGGAATGCCCTTCACCATCTTGGCCTTGATACTTAATGCCTGAATCACCTCTCCCCCAGGCCAAGTGTGATGGCTTTACTGTGGGCTGCCATAAGCCCACTGTCACAGAACCCACACTAGTCTTTGAGCTCTCAGAGGTCAGGGGACTGTCTTTCACATCTGTTTCCTCAATGCCTTGTGCAGATGCTCAATAAATGTTTGTGAAATAGAGAGAAAGCTAAAGAGATGGAATGAAGGCATTCCCTGGTGGTCCAGGGGTTAGGACACCGCACTTTCACTGCCGTGGCCCGGGTTCAATCCCTGGTCAGGGAACTAAGATCCTGCAAGCCACGAGGCACAGCCAAAAAAACCCAAAAAGATGGAATGAAAAGAAGTAATAGGTTAGACTAGGAAGGCATGAAAGGCAAAGTTGCAGGGCCTCAAGTAGCGGGGAGGAAAACAGGAGAACTAGCTGATGCACACCCTGAATATCACTTATGTGCCACAGGACACCAAGACACCTCAGGAACTTTCTGCCCAGTGCAGCAGAGGGAGGGCTTTAGTTTCCATCACCACCATCCTCAGCCCCAGCCCCTCCAAAAACCTCCAAATGAAAGCATAACAAGTTAGTAAGAGTAATAATAATATTTGAGGGGGCCAATTGTTATTTTCTCAATCTCATGAAATGTGACTAAAATCATCTTTAGAAACCTTGCTTTTTTTTTTTTAACCTGCAACCTGCAAGCTAAGCGAAAACTCGCTCATGTTCAATAACGTTCATATCAACGTTTTTCATACTAGCCAAAAACTAGAAACGAACCAAATGCCCATTAACAGAAAAATAGATAAGTAAATTAGAGTATATTCACACAACATCACATCACAATGAAATAAAAATCACTGATACACACAACAATATACATGAATCTCACAAACATAACGTTGAGAGAAAGAAGCCAAATACAGATGAGTAAAGTCTGTGTGATTTCATGTATATGAGGCTCAAAAGCTGGAAGAATTAATCTATAGTTGTAGAGGTCAGAAAGTGGTTGGTTATCTTTGGAAGGTATGAACTGGGAGGGAGCACGAGAGAACCTTCTGGGGACCTAAAACTATGTTGGGCCCGTGAGCCACAATTACCGAGCCTGCGCATCTGGAGCCTGTGCTCCGCAACAAGAGAGGCCGCGATAGTGAGAGGCCCGCGCACCGTGATGAAGAGTGGCCCCCGCTTGCCACAACTAGAGAAAGCCCTCGCACAGAAACGAAGACACAACACTGACATAAATAAATAAGTAAATAAATAAAAATAAATTAAAAAAAAAAAAAAACTATGTTGAACTGGATGGTGGCTACATGGCTATAAACAGATGGGAAAGTTCATCAGGCTGCCCACTTAGGAGACGTGCACCTCACTGTACCTGAGTTCTACATCAATAGAAGGGGGAAATCCTTAATGATTTTACAACAGTGTATTGGCTTTACAAGTGCAGCTGCAAGACAAGTCCCTTTGCTGTCCCCACCCTGCCCCAGGTCGCCACCCTTAAGTTCCACCTGTGTGGAATTCTGAAGCATCCCCTGTAGAGAACTTTAGCAATTGCCACATTCCTTGATCCTGGAATGTGTTTGTTTGGGGTTATATAAATCTGATCCGTGGAGCCCACCTGAGGTTGGGATGAGGTGGAGGGCATCCTTCAGCAGTGAGACAAGACCTCATCATACGTGAGTTCATGGCTCATCGTGAGCGGGATCTTCCAAACCAGAACACTTTTGAGAGTAAAAGGGGGTCCATGAATATTTCTACCAGGACAACAGGCATAAACCAGGATGTACCAGGCAGGAGGGTATATAATGGAACTTCTTGATATGAAACCTGCCAGACAAACTGGAAAATGCACATACTGGGACAAGTGTGACTTGAGTCTTTGGGACAAGGACAGGGGTACAAGAGGAGGAAATGTGCACAGAGAGAAGCCTGTAATCAGCCAAGGGTGCAGAGGTGTTATACATAATTGCTCTTCAGGGAACCAGGCCTCCAGCCCACGCCCCAGCTGCTCCCCTTCTCCTCCTCCTCTGAATTTACTGTCCCTTCTCTGGAACTCCTAAGCCTGACCCCCGCTCCCTGGCCCTCCCAGCCCACAGTTCCCCTGACCCCACTCCCTTTCCCAGAACTCAGTCGTCTGAGCCCCCAGCCTGCGGTTCTCTCCTAGGCCTCAGCCTTTCCTGCCTTCGACTGAAACAGCAGCATCTTCTAAGCCCTGGGGGCTTCCCCGGGCCCCAGCCCCGGCCTAGAACCCGCCCGCCGCCTGCCACGCTGCCACTGCCGCTTCCTCTATAAAGGGACCCAGGCGTCCCGGCCAAGGGGCCCCGCACAGCAGGTGAGACTCTCCCACCCCATCTCCTTGGGCTTCCCCGGCTGTGGACTCCTTCCCTCGGGGCGTTCAGTCCCTCCGCCTGAGCCTCGGCCCCTCCTGCACCTCCTGCTTGGGCCTGGGCCTGGGCCGTGGCCTTGGTGGGTTTGGTTTTGGTTTGTTCCCCTCTCTCTGACTCTTTATCTGTCAATCTCTTTCTCTCTGTCTGTGTCACACATTCTGATCCCTCTCTGTTCCCTTCTCATCTCTGTTCCTCTCTCTCTCTCTCCCCCTGCTCACCTGGGGTTTCCCTGACTGCATCTTGTCCCCTTCTCTGTCTGTCGCCCCGTCTCTCAGGGTGGCTGTCTCCACGGGCAGGAGGCCCGTCTTCCGCATCGCGCCCCGCCCCGCTCACTGTCTCTCTCCCTGCAGGTTCTCCCCATGACACCACCTGGACGTCTCTACCTCCTGAGGGTGTGCAGCACCCCCCTACTCCTCCTCCTTCTGGGACTGCTGCTGGCCCTGCCGCACGAGGCCCAGGTGAGGCAGCAGGGCAATGGGGACTGTGTGGGCAGCCCAGCCTGACCTTGGGCCTGAGGACCTCTCTGACTCTGTTCTCCCCTAGGGGCTCTCTGGTGTTGGCCTCCCACCCTCAACTGCACAGCCTGCCCATCAGCACCCCCCGAATCACTTCACCCGAGGCACCTTCAAACCTGCCGCTCACCTTGTTGGTAAACATTCACCTGCCCTCTTAGACATGTAGCCCCCAGCCCTCCTCCCATCCCCCTTCAGGGACCCAAGCATCCCCTCCAGCTCACCCCCACTCCCACTCCCTTCTGTCCTCCCAACCATCCCCCAGGAACTCATTCCAGCACCTGCTTCCTCAGGGATTGAGACCTCTGACCCCCAGGTCCTTGACTGCCATCCCCTCTGGCTCTTCCTAGGAGACCCCAGCACCCAGGACTCACTGCGCTGGAGAGCAAACACGGATCGTGCCTTCCTCCGCCACGGCTTCTCTCTGAGCAACAATTCCCTCCTGGTCCCCACCAGTGGCCTCTACTTTGTCTACTCCCAGGTGGTCTTCTCCGGGGAAGGCTGCTTCCCCAAGGCCACCCCCACCCCTCTCTACCTGGCCCACGAGGTCCAGCTCTTCTCCTCCCAGTACCCATTCCACGTGCCTCTCCTCAGCGCTCAGAAGTCCGTGTGCCCAGGGCCACAGGGACCTTGGGTGCGCTCAGTGTACCAGGGGGCTGTGTTCCTGCTCACTCGGGGAGACCAGCTATCCACTCACACAGATGGCATCTCCCACCTGCTCCTCAGCCCCAGTAGTGTCTTCTTCGGAGCCTTTGCTCTATAGAAAAATCCAGAAAGAAAAAATTTGGTTTCAAGGCCTTCTCCCCATTTTGCCTCCATTCTGACCACTTCAGGGGTCACCACACCTCTCCTTTGACCGTTCCATCAGTCTCAAGTCTTCCCCCGTTCTCGGCACCTGGAGCTTCCAAAGAAGGAATTCTAGGCACCCCAGGGGGCCACACCTTCCTGAACCACCCCGGATGCTCGGCTGAGGACTTCAAGCCTGCCTGGAAATGCCCGCCCAGAGCCCTTCCTCTGCCCTGCCCGTCTAGGGGGCCTTGCCCTGGACATGGAAGGGGAGCTGACACATGAGGGAGCTTGGGTGGATGACTGGGGGCAGGGAGGGGGGTTATTTATGAAGGGAAAAAATTTTAAATTATTTATTTATGGAGGATGGAGAGAAGGGGGACGGCAGAAGAAAGAGATAATACACCCAAGAGATGAAGAGTGAGAGGGCGTGGGCACAAGGATGACCTAGCAAGAGAGAAAAAGAGTGGGTCTGAGGGACCAAGGGGCTCTGGAAGGAAGTGAAAGGCTCTTAAGAGCCAGCCATTGCTTGACTGGACACCCCACGAGGAGACATCTGACCCTTGATGAAGCCCAATAAACCTCTTTTCTCTGAAATGCTGTCTGCCTGTATCTGTCTGTCTGGGAGGGGCGAATTCCCCAGATGTGTCTAAGGAATGGAGGGAGGACAGGAATCAGAGGGACAGGAGCTGTGGGCATACAGAGAGGCCTAAGGGGCTCTGGTGAAATATGGTGGCCTCACAGGGGTGGGAGGAGACCAGAGGATAAGCTGAGAAGACAAAGGAAAGATGCAGGTCCAAAGTCTGGAGAAGGGGAGGTCAGGGAACCCCTGAGGAATGGGGGTTACAGGAGGCTTCTGAGGAGCAGTGACCACACTGAAGGGTGTTTGTTTGGGACTGTGGAGGAGGAGCATGAGGCCCCCTGGAAGACGTGGCCATGCCAGGGCCCCGAGGAGTGGGAGAGCCTCCAAGGCTGGGGGACTGGAAAACATAGGGGACATTTCAGGAGACATGGTCACGGGCAGGGGCTCTGAGGGCCAGGGCTGTCTCCAGGAAACTGGAGGGAGCAGGGAATTCTTTGCAGATACATGGCCACACACAGGGACTCTGAAGGGTGGGGTCTTCATGCAAAAATTGGGGCATCACATGCCCTTGGAAGCCAAGACTGAAACCAGCGCCAGAGTTTTGGTGAGTCCCCGGTCAGAGTGAAAGGAGAAGGCCTGCCGTGGTGGGGTTCGTGAATTCCCAGCGTCTCTTTCACTCCTCTGGGGCTGTCCCAGGCTTGTCCCTGCCATCCTCCCCCAGCCCTTGCAGAGCCTCAAGCTTCCCTTCCTCCAGCTCCTCTTGCCCCCAGGGACCCAAACACACATCTCAGGACCCAGCACAGCTTCCCCCGAGTTTTCTCTCCATTAAGGACTCAGCTTTCTGAAGCCCCTCCCATTTCTAGTTCTACTGTTACCTGAGTCCGGTCTGGAAATCAGAAGGAAATTGGCCACAGAACTCATCCCCCAAAGAAATGGAAACAGTGGGAACTGGGGGGCAGAGGGGAAATGGGGTCCAGCCTCCAGGGTCCTACATCTACAGCAGTAACTGGCCCAGGGAGCCCCCCTCAGAATCCGGGTGGGTAGGGTAGGAAGTATCCTTGATGCCTGGGTGTCCCCAACTTTCCAAACCCCCGCCCCCGTGATGGAGAAGAAACCGAGACAGAAGGTGTAGGACCCGCTACCGCTTCCTCCAGATGAGCTCATGGGTTTCTCCACCAAGGAAGTTTTCCGCTGGTTGAATGAGAGCCTTTCCCCGCCCTCCTCTCACCCCAGAGCGTATAAATGCAGCTGTTTGCACACCCAGCCAGCAGAAGCTCCCAGAGCGAGGACACCAGGGGACCAGCCAGGAGAGAGACAAGCAACTCCAGACCCCCCTGGAAATAACCTCCCAGACCACACACCCCCACCCCGACAGGCAGCCAGACGACTCACTCCCTCTAACACAGCCTGCCACAGGGCTCTACCGTCTCCCAGCTGGACTTGAGCCCTTCAGAAAAAGACACCATGAGCACTGAAAGCATGATCCGGGATGTGGAGCTGGCAGAGGAGGCGCTCTCCAAGACGGCAGGGGGCTCCCAGGGTTCCAGAAGGTGCTTGTGTCTCAGCCTCTTCTCCTTCTTCCTGGTCGCAGGAGCCACCACGCTCTTCTGCCTGCTGCACTTCGGGGTAATCGGCCCCCAGAGGGAAGAGGTGAGTCCCTGGCCAGCCTTGGCTCATTCTCTCACCCAGAGAGAAATGGGAGAGGAAAAATGGCGAGATATGGGGTGGGGGAAAGAGGTGTGCTGATGGGGAGGCTTGGGGAGGCAAATAGTGGAGAAAGATGGGGAGGCAGAAGGAGACGTGGAGAGAGATGGGGGAAGAGAAGGAAGGATGGAGAAATAGGGTGCCTGGCGCATGGGCGTTGCTCTCTAAATATTTGTCGAATGAATGAATGAGTAAGCAGGGATTTAGATATAAAGAGAGATGTGTAGACAGATAAGGGATATGGGTAGAAAGATGGGGAAGAAAACAAGTCATCTGGATAAAGATGGTGAGACAGAAGGAGATACAGCAGGTATGAAAGAGAGCTAGGAAAGATGAAGCTAAGGGTGTCTGGCACACGGAAGGAACTCAATGCAAGAACTGTTAAATGCATGGATGAATGAAAAAAATGGATGAATGGGGAGAGAAAACGAGACACATCAGGGCAGAGAGTACAAGCTAGAGAAGCAGCCGGCTGTTTCTCCTTCAGGGGTGACTTGCTTTGATACTAATCCTCCTCCTTCTCCCAACAGTTCCCAACTGGCTACTCCATCATCAGCCCTCTGGCTCAGACACTCAGTAAGTGTCTCCAAAGCCTCTCTCCTAATTCTGGGCTTGGGTGGGGGTAGGGGTTAGTCCTGGGATGGAAGCAGTAGGGGAAATTTAGAGTTTGGGTTTGGGGGGAGGAGGAAAGGAGGTCAAAGTAGTGGGATATTTTCTGGGAAGCTTAAGGGTCTCTCACCTTCTTCTTTTCTCTTTCCTCTTCAGGATCATCTTCTGAAACCTCAAGTAACAAGCCCGTAGCCCATGTTGTAGGTAAGAGTTCTGAGGATGTGTCTGGGGGATGAAGAAGCAGATGGGATGGAGAGGGGTAGGATTTGGCAGCTGAAGCCAGGCTGAGGGTAGACAGACCTTGGAGACAGGGTGAGAAGGTCTCACTGAGCTCAAGGGGAGGGTAGAGGATACTTAGAACTTGAGGGGGATACTCAGAACCTCATGGCCAGATGGGATGTGGGAAGACAGACAGAGGGGACAGGAACCGGATGTGGGGGGGGTGGGCAGAACTTGAGGGCCAGGATGTGGAGAGTGGAACTGACAGGGTCACAGTGACTCACCCCTCCCTCTTTTTCTCCCTCCCTCCAGCCAACCTCAGTGCTCAGGGGCAGCTCCGGTGGCTGAACACATATGCCAACACCCTCCTGGCCAACAGCGTGAAGCTGGAAGACAACCAGCTGGTGGTGCCAACAGACGGGCTGTACCTCATCTACTCCCAGGTCCTCTTCAGGGGCCAAGGCTGCCCTTCCACCCACTTGTTCCTCACCCACACCATCAGCCGCATCGCTGTCTCCTACCAGACCAAGGTCAACCTCCTCTCTGCCATCAAGAGCCCTTGCCAGAGGGAGACGCCAGAGGGGGCTGAGGCCAAGCCCTGGTATGAGCCCATCTACCTGGGAGGGGTCTTCCAGCTGGAGAAGGGTGATCGACTCAGTGCTGAGATCAACCTGCCCGACTATCTGGACTTTGCTGAGTCTGGGCAGGTCTACTTTGGGATCATTGCCCTGTGAGGGGGCAGGACATCCATCCTCTCCCACCTCAATTACTTTATTATTTACTCCTTCAGACCCCCTCATCCCCTTCTGGTTTAGAAAGAGAATTAGGGGCTCAGGGCTGGGCTCCATGCTTAGAACTTTAAACAACAACAACACTTAGAAATCAGGTATGCAGGGAAGTGTGGCCTGGACAATGGGGCACTGACCACCACCAAGAATTGGAACTGGGGCTCTGGAACTCACTGGGGTCCTCGTGTTTGGATTCCTGGATGCAACCTGGGACATCCAGAATGTGGGGGCCAGGGGAACTTGGGTTCTGACTGGAACACTTCAGAACACTCCTTGAGAAGATCTCACCCAGAACTTGACATGAGTGGACTTCAGGCCTCCCTTTCTTCCAATGTTTCCAGACTTCCTTGAGATGCGGAGCCCAGCCGCACCCCAACGGGGCCAGCTCCCTCTATTTATGTTTGCACTTGTGATTATTTATTATTTATTTATTATTTATTTATTTACTAATGAATGTATTTATTCAGGAGGTCAAGGTGTCCTGGGAGACCCAATGTAGGGGCTGCCTTGGCTCAGATGTGTTTTCTGTGAAAACGGAGCTGAACTGTAGGTCATTCCCACCCTGCCTCCTGGCCTCTGTGCCTCCTTTTGCTTATGTTTTTAAAAAATATTTATCTGATCAAGTTGCCTAAATAATGCTGATTTGGTGACTGACTTGTCGCTACATCACTGAACCTCTGCTCCCCAGGGGAGTCGTGTCTGTAACCGCCCTACTGGTCAGTGGCGAGAAATAAAGTGTGCTTAGAAAAGAAATATGGCGTCTTCCTGGGAATTAATTCTTCATTGGCCTCTCCTTGGGGATGAGACGTGGCTCCCTGAAGTTCTTTCTCCACAGGGCTTAAGATCCCTGCACCTCACTCCTTGGACTGCTGGGGCTCAGGAGACCCTACATAAAACAAAGCCCAGCTGAATATGCCCCTCCCCCAAGAAAGGAACCTGAACTTAATTAACTCTCCCTCAGGGCACTGGAATTTCCAACTCTGGGAATTCCTATCCAAGCGGGGGAAGTCCTGCAGCTCAGATGAGATTTCCGGCTGTTGCGGCCTGAGCGAAAGACCCGGGGAGCGGCCAAATTCTCAGGTACCTGAATCACAGCCAAGGGACTTCCAGACAGTCAGGCACCTGGGCTCCAAACCGCCTGATCCCGCCCCACGCCCCTCCCCGTGCCAGCGCAGTCCTAACTGTGCAACCTGAACCAGTCACTGAACCTCGTCTATCAAAGAGAAGTAGGAACGCCCACCGCACACGGGGCCCTGTGAGAACAGAAGACCTAAACTCTTTACAACAGGGCACCTAGCGGAGCACTCGGTGAATTCTGGCTTCCTCCCTTTTCCCAGCCCCCAGTCTTCTACCCGCTTCCATCTCTCAGTGGACGGAATTGAAGAGGAGGAAGAAAATAAAAAACAAGGAATAAGATGTAGGTGAAGGACCCACCCCCCATGCCAGCTTGGTCTCCCTGATTTTCTCGGCGAATGATGAGGAGAGGGATGGGAGGTGGGTGAAGTGGAAAGAGAAATGCATTCCTCCCCTCCAGGAAGGCTCTTCTGGACACAGAGTCAAAGACAAATATGGAGTCAGAAATGAAGACTCAAAGAGTGGCAGCCCTCACTGGGCTCTGAAGTTGGGCTTTCCTTCCTGCTAGCGTTGCCAGGCAGGGGGAAAACTGTGCGGTGTGCCGCAGAGGTGGGGTGACCCACTGGGGTAACCTAGATAGAGCCTTGGATCCTCCTCGGCCTCCTCTAGCTCGGGGCTGAAAGTCGGTCATGGAGTGAAGGGGCTGCTGTTACTCTCTCTGGGGCCCCGACACTTGCCCACTTATGGAAAGGGGACCTGAAGTGTGACTGAGGGGTGAGGACCTTCCATCCCACCCTGGACAGGGCCAGGTGACATCAGTTTTTCCTCCTCCCCCTCCTCCCCAGGTTCTCCCTGGTGTCCTCGGGCACTATCCCCACCCCATCTCTCTTTCTCAACCACCCTCCCACCTCCTTCAGCCTCCTCCCTTCATGCCCCGGTCCCCACCCCCACTCCCCTGCTCCCCGAGCTGTGGGTCTTCCCTTGGAGAAGAGTCAACTGTGGCTAACAGGGCCTTCAGGCAGCTAGCAGGGCAGAAGCGCTGTCCCCTCAGTGCTTCATTATCAGCCCTATTCAGGTTTACTCTGCTGGCTGGGCCTTTCTGAGTGGTGCTTGCCTTCCCCGGTAATGACCCCTATCACTACCGGGAGGGACCCAAGAGAGAAGAGTGCAGTGTTGAGTCTGCGGGGACCATGTGGCCTTGAGAATCAGGTTGCTTGGAGATGCTTTGGGGTTTGTGGAGAGCCCTTTCCTTCTACCCTCCAAATGGGCTAATGCTGGGGCAAGGCCAGTCAGAGGCAGGGGTGGGTGGGACCCACAGATCCCCACCCCAGGGAACAGAGGCCATGCCAGGTGTTATGAATTGTTTCAAGCGACCAGAAAAATAGAGAGCCTATTTAACCAACATTTGTGTACCCACCCTGAATGAAGACACATTAGCATCTCAGCATCTGTACCGGCAGCACTAAAGTTTTACATTCTTTATTTTCACCAGGCTCAAAATCAGTTTCCAAACAGTCTTCTACATTTTCGCCAAGGCCATGGGGTCCCTGGTGTCTGGGTCCCCAATATCTAGGCTGATTCGTTCACATACTCCCACCATGCAGTAGTCGTTTTAGGGACGCGGGTAGCCCTCACCCCACCATCACCGCCCCAAAGAAGGTCTTTCCTCTCCTGTAGTCCACCATATCGGGGTGACTGATATTGACGTACACTCTCTCGCCCCTCCGGAGCTGCACCAGGCCACCGAACCCCACGCTCGTGTACCAGAGGGGCCCGTACTCGTGCCTCCGGGCGGGGTCCAAGACTGGGGTCACGGTCTCCGCGCCCTCGAGCAGCAGCTCGGGACTCCCCGATCCATAGGCACCCCCCGCCCGGTACAGCCGGCTGAGCAGCGTGACCGAGCGGTCCAGGGGGTCCCCGCCGGGAGGGGGCGCCCGGCCCCGGTAGCCGACGTGACAGTAGAGGTAATAGAGGCCGTCCTGCGGGAGGGCCAGCCCCTCGGCGCCCGAGAACTGCGTCCCGCTCCTCAGAAAAGCCTCTTCTTTCTTCGCCTCCCAGCCTAGCCCCTGCCCGCTGGTCCAAGCGCCTGCGGAGAAACGGGCCAGTTGGCTCTCGGAAATCCGATCCTGAAAGGAGTGATCCAGGCCCGGGACTTCTGGGAGGGTGGGCATGAGGGACAGTTGGGGCTTTTAACCCACTGCGGGAGTCCAGCCGGGCTGGGGGAGCGGGGTGATGGCGCTCCCTCTGCAATGAGTACGAGTTGGGACTGAGGGCACCTGGGTGTGCGGTACGGAGCGCTGTGGTGGGGAGATCCAGGCCGGGTTTTGCCTCCTCCGGCGGCGGGGGGAAAGCGAGAAGCTAGAATGCTGGACGAGCAGAAGAGTGCGTACTATAGAAGCGGCGAAGCAGGTGGGCAACCCAGCACGGCAGTAACAGAGCAAAGGGACCCTAACTGTGGGCGAGCAGAACTGGCACCCTTGGACTCTTCAGGTCTATGAGATCCTTACCAATGAGGTGGGCAGCCGGGAGCCTGGGGCTGAGATCTGTTTCTGCCTCCTCCTCCACCGGCAGCTCCCCGGACTCTGGAAGGGGCGAAGAGTCCACGGTTGGGGGCAGGGCGGCCACCCACGTGTAGTCACCTTGAGAGGACAAGGCGCCAGGGCCCAGGGATGGGGCACCTGGATTCCTGGAGGAAGAGAGTATCTGGGGATGCAGATGGATGGGAGCTGGGAGTCCCTGAGGGGCAGAAGCAGGGGAGGGGGAGATGGTCGGCTCTTACCAAATCGCTGATGGGCCTGTGCTTGGGCGCCTGGGTCAGCAGTCCCTGTTACCTGAGTGGGTGGGGTCACAGGGCCCAGAGTTCAGTCTTAGCTGATGCCAACCCCACCCCTCCCATTCCCAACATAGATGCAAGCTCCAGACTTGGGGTTTCTCCCGCCAGCCCCAGCCTCAAAACACACCTCCCTGGAATGGAGAGCAAGCAAGGCATCTGTACTTGGGCAGAGAGACAGAGGCCCAAGTATGTCTTGGGAAGAGGAGAAGAGACATACAGACAACCAGAAAGGGGCTTGGTGACATCAGGGCACAACAGCATCACAGGAACGTGGAAAGAGGACCAGCAAAGAGACAGAGAAGACATCCCCACTGGGGGACAGCCAAGCCAGCTGAGCAGGAGGAGGCAAGAGGCATAGCCAGAGGTGAGTGAGCATCAGCAATATACGGCCCTTGGAGGATTTGTGGCAGCCACTCACCAGTCCTCCCTGCTCCTGGGGCACCAAGGCCAGCACAGCCAGAACAGTGATAGGCACAGCCAGCAGGAGGGTCACCAGGGAAGTGGCTCCTGCGACAGCCAGCAGGAGGCATCCCTTCCCCTGGGGCCTCCTACCCCGGCACTCCAGCCCCAGTGCCCCCATTGAGACTGAGCCAGGGCCAGGGCAGGGGGGCTTTCATACCTCAGGGGTGGGGCCACCCCCTCCCTGTAGACCCACACACCTGGCTGGGACTTTCCGAACACCCCTGCTCCCCTCACCCTGCTTCCTGTTTACCCAGAGCTAGGGTGGGGCAGCTGGATGCCTGGGTTCTCTGAACTGGGGAGGGAGTTGGGGTGAAGAGACAGGCTTTCAGGGTAGAGCTGGAGGGGGCCTTAGAGATCTTCTGACTCAGTGGGAAGGGAAACTGAGGCCCAGAGAGGGAAACTAGCTTGCAGAAAGTCAGGCAGCTACAATGAGAACACAGAACTCCAGATAGCTAGTGTGGTCTGCATTCTTCTTCTTTTTTTAAAATTAATTGATTAATTAATTTATTTATTTTGGCTGCACTGGGTCTTCGTTGCTGCGCGCGGGCTTTCTCTAGTTGCAGCGAGCAGGAACTACTCTTCATTGCGGTGCACGGGCTTCTCATTGCAGTGGCTTCTCTTGTTGCTGAGCACGGGATCTAGGCACGCGGGCTTCAGTAGTTGTGGCACGCGGGCTTGCAGGCTCTAGAACGCAGGCTCAGTAGTTGTGGCACACGGGCTTAGTTGCTCCGCGGCATGTGGGATCTTCGCGGACCAGGAATTGAACCCGTGTCCCCTGCATTGGCAGGTGGATTCTTAACCACCATGCCACCAGGGAAGTCCCTGGTCTGCATTCTTCTGCACCCCAGAGGTGGGTGCTGGAGGGAGGGCTGCATCCACATCCCTGAGGTCAAGGGCTGGAATAGGAGGACGAGAACTGGAATCTTCAGGGATGGATGTCTAGGTTCCTAAGAAGAACCTGTCCCCACATTGGACTGACCTCCTCCTCCCATTCCCTTGCTCCCTCCAAGCCCCCAGAGCTAGGTGAGAGAGGCAGAGTTAAGCCAATCCACGGTGATGGCAGCTGAAGGGGGCCTCAGCCTCACCACTGACTATTGACTCACTGAGGAGGGATGGAAATAGAGCATTACCTCCCTTGCTACACAGAGTGTAGACAGGAGAGCGATGAGGCATCCACCCCCCAAAGAGCTTCACAGTCTAGAATGAGCTCCATCCATTTAGTAGATGCTGACTAAGTGTTAAGTGAAGAAAGGACAAAAGGATGAATGAGTAAGCAAAACAAAGCAGTAAGGACCAAATGAATGGTATAGTAGGCAGAGCAGTAGGAGTTGAAGGGAGGAAAAAACCAGGTCAAGAAAGTTGGAGGTGGTCCCAGATCACTTCCCCTTCTTGATAACTCTGTGT